>NC_142497.1:9233075-9533075 GCF_965113065.1 Corylus avellana
TCAAAACATCTTGCATTTCGCACTCTCCATATGCTCCACATTAAGCACAAATGGGACATCCTCCAAACAGCTACAATTGAATGACTTCCCAACTGACCTCACCAACAATCTAACAAATGTATCACCCTTCTAGGCATAACTCGTTCTACTCTGAAAAAGGCAAAAATCATATTCTATAATTCCATTGCCACTTCACAGTGAAGAAGAGGATGATCTATAAATTCCCCCCTCCTTTTACACATGCAACACCAATCCACCACTATTACTTTTCTCTTCTTCAGATAATCCAAAGTCAGAATCTTTCTAAGAGCCGACGTCCACACAATGAGACTCACTCTCAATGAAACATAGACTATCCAAATACTCTTCCAAAGAAAAGATGAACCCTCCCAAACTAGATAACACTAGAAAAAATGACCTTCCAACTTCCTCCTCTTAGAAGGGATCCACCAAATACAATCTTCCCCACCTTGTCTCAATCTAAGGGAATACATCAAATCATCAAATACAATCATCAAATCGACCTCCAATAAAAGATAGGTTACACCGAAGATTACCATTATAAAGCTGGATATTATCCACAACCCACGCCTCCTTACAAGCAATAATACTAAACAATTCCGGAAAAGAATCCTTTGGTAGATGATCCCTAGACCATAAATCTAGGTTCCATCTCCCACTTCGTATCTGCCAATCTCAAAAAAAAACTCCCCCTCCTCCCAATAAGTTTCCTCACTCCAACAACAAACGGTCCATTTACCTCAGAACAATAAATTCCGCTCATACTCTTGCATTTTGCTTATGACACTAAACTCCACAGCCTCCCTCTCTGTAGCTTAACACCATAACACTTACCCAGTAGTGCTTGATTAAACTAAATCGAGTTTTTTACCCCTAATCCACCCATTTGCTTTAGAGAACAAATCTGACCAATTAATTAAATGGATAACTTAAACTCCTCATTGATAGCTCCCCATAAAAAAGCTCGTAGAAGTTTCCCAAGCCTATTAGGCACACCAGTTGGAATAGGAAGCAATGACAGATAGTATGTGGGCAAATTGGGTGAGTAAGTTTCTTTGTGGATGGCGACTCACGGTAAAATTCTGACTTTGGATAACTTGCGTAAGAGAGGAATCATTGTGGTGAATTGGTGTTGTATGTGTACGAGGAGTGAATCATTTACTCCTTCATTGTGAAGTGGCACAAGCTTATGGAGTGTGCTATTTACACTTTTTAATGTCACATGGGTCATGGAACGAAGGGTGGCAGATTTATTAGCCTATTGGAAAGATTAGAGAGGTAATCGTTCAGTCAAGGAGGTGTGGAGAATAGCCCCATTGTGTCTAATGTGGACTATTTGGAGAGAGCGGGATGCAAGATGATTTGAAGATCAAGAAGAGACGCTAGACGAGCTCAAAAACTTGTTTATCACGACTCTATTCCGTTGGGCGGGTGCTTTTAATGTGCCTTAGTTTTCTACTATGCCTCAATTTGTGGCTTTTTGTTTTTCTTTTCGCCTTTAGTGGGGCCTTTCTTTATATACATCATGTGTACTAGAGTTGCGTTCCTTTGCGCTTTTCAATAAATTATTTATTTAAAATAATAAAAATAAAAATAAAAATAAAAACAAATAGAGCCTCTTCCAACCAGCCAACCACCATTCCATTTTTTCTACAATACCACTCCATATAGAAGTAGACATATATGGTGCGCACCCAAAGGGATACCCAAATATTTCATCGGTAACAAAACCACCACACACTCCATAATACTGGCCAAACTTTCTATATCATCCACCGCACGAACTAGATAATTCTCTGATTTCGATAAATTAATCTTTAACCACAATACGCTTTGAAGCATTTAAAAAAAAAAAAAGGACATCGCAGATTACGAAGATATTCACAATTAGCCTCCATAACAACTAAAAAAAGTGGAGGAGATAACAGATCCACTTGCCTTAAACTATGAGAACTACTACAGAAACCAGAGGGGCCTCCATTTTAAAACAGAGAATAGCACTGTAGATATACAAAAAGCAATCCACGCTAATTTAACATGCAAAACCTTGTAAATGTGTGAATAACCAAAATACTTATATAGCCTCCAGCAAAAAGCTAATGAAATTTTTATGACACTAAATGAAAGTGTTGAAAATAAATATGTTAGTGTGTCAATGATCTTTGGAGAGTGAAATCACAAGTTCAATCCTATGTGGTTGCATGAGTTGAGTTGAGTTTACCGATTAAAAAATCATTTAAATGCTCGTGAAGTGTGTTATAGGTTTTTTTTTAAAAAAAAATATATTTACTACTACATGAATTAGAGGCATCGCAGGAAAAACTGAAAAAAGAATAAATGCATTTAGAAATGGGACCTGTGTGCCAAGATCACCAATAGCCAGCCGTGAAAGAACAACTTTAGCCCCACTCTCTACACATTTAGCTAACTTGTCATAAATAATATTCCATTCTGCATCAACAATTGATTGATATTGCGATGGATCTGAAAGTCTACAAAAGATGGGAAAAAAAAGTTAAGTAGATAAGCACTTACTCTAAAGGACTATCTAGAAATAAAATAAAAAACCAAAACAATTACCTTATCTCAGCATTTTCTTTCTCAGATTTCAGTTCCAATTCAATGTTTAGCAGAAGTATCTTGGGATTTACAAACTTCTTTGGCTGCTGCTCAAAACCCGCATATGAAAATGTCTTTTTAAAGGCAACACCATTTACCAGAAAGGAATCACGCATGTTACCACCAGGAACCTATAGAAGCAACCCAGGTGGCCCAATTCTTTGATTTAGAAAAACACAATACTAGCTAAGAACAAGTTTCTACTGAAATTATAGAAGATCAATATGGATGTTAAAAGACAATACATAAGCATAAAAACTTTAATACAATATAACGGAAATGACATGACAAGGAAAAAAATTCTATCAAATAATTTTTTTTTTTTTTTTACTTGGCACCGGGTATCCAAAGCTTCGCTCCAACTAATCTCGGGGGTGCACAGACCCTCGGCAAGGAGTTCCCACAAGTGCACCTCGATTAATTCAAGGGGCGAACCCCCAATCCAATGGCCCCAAGAAGCAGTTTGCACTCAATGAGTTTCGAACCTAAGACCTTGGGGAGCATACTCAAAGTTCCAGGCTGTCCAACCACTAAGCCAACCCCTTGGATCAAAGTGGAGTTACATAGTAGTTAGAATGACCTTTTCTAAACAAGATTTAGAGTAAAAATGCAACAGTACCCAGCTAATGAGCTTTGGCTCAAATAATACATCCTCCCTCTGTGCAAACAAGATGGAGGATATGCTTGTGCATTCAAGATCCATAGATACTTGCATAACTTACCAATAAAAAAATGCAATAGTACCTACACAAATGCTTTGTGCACGTTTCCCATGAGCAAAAAATGGTGAGAAACAATTAGAACCAACAAAATATAAGAAGTATACTAAAAAAATTCCAAAAGAAGTCGAGGTCTGCCATGGGCAAGTCAACGAGTGGATTTAGTTTAAGAGGGATAAAAAAATAAAATAAAATAAAATATATATATATATATATATATTAAGAGAAATAAGGACTAATAGATGCTTCTTTGTCATGCATACCAACATTAGGAAACATCAACTTATGGACTTACATGGAGCCGAACCATCACTCCATATATAGGACATTTTTGTTTTGTTTACTTTACCTCAAATACATTGTATGGAAGTTTATAAATAGATATGTTTATAAATACATATAAAACTCAGTCTCACCTAGTATGAAATCAATATGGGACTCAGCACAAGAGCAACTTTATAATTTATACACTCAATGTGGGCAATCCACACACCCAATGTGGGACTAACTTTCTATGACATCACAATCTACGTCCTCGTGACGCAGTATTCCAATGTCACATGGTGTTATTAGGTTGTTCTGGAACCATTTCTAATGACCCAGAGAAAGCATTAACCATATATGTGCTATCACTCCGAAAAGACTAGTCAAGTTACATTATGAAAGTAACTTTCACAGGTGTCACAGAGGGGGGTGGAAGACAGTACATAACGATTAGCGTGGTTGGGAAAGCACACATCAGGTCATAAGGGGGTCTATTTCATTGTACATTACATCTCTGCCTCCTCTCACATTGCTGGATATATCTTTATCCACTCTGCAATCAGACTCACAAGTACAATTATAATTTTTCCAAGTGCAGTTTCAGCATGCATATGGATAATATACATTCTCTAGTGTGAAGTATAAAAATAGACCTCATTGGGCTACAATCCAATCCAAGCAAGTAGATTGAAACTTGCAAAACAAGACAAACTATAAATGGCAGCTTATGAGGCAAACAGTTGAAATTACCTTCTTTATTCCAATCATATTCAACCTATCATCAGTCCCAATTGCAATGACAGCGTCTACGACCATTGATGCAAAGAACTCCTTTTCTCCACCAATGAGTTTTGAAGAGAGTGTCGTAGCAGCACATTTGGCGAGTAAGCTTTTCTTTTCTTCCAGACTTTTTCCCTCTATGCTAACAGCTAGTTCTTTGATCTTCTCTATTGCCTATAACATTATTCGTAATATTTAAGATGGAGAAGGATGAATGTAATCTTACTTGGGAAAAAAAAATCATATCATATACCAGATAGCTTGCAGTCCGATAACTCCTAATCAAATTTTGCGGGTGGACCCCATCCTCGATAAAAGGCTTGGCCTCCTTCAAAAACTCCCCTGCAAGCAGAACTACTGTAGTGGTCCCATCACCAACCTGCACCACACACATAACAATCGGTAAATCATCCAAGACATATGCCAAAAACATGTTAAATATGTGATAGACAGTCACAAAACAAAACAATATGTTGCACATAGCTGAGCACAAGAACCAGGTTAAATTATCTGTAGGAGCTCATTATTCTCAGCAGCATGAACAGCATGGACAGTGTCTTTGTCCCATATCAAACCCTAAAAGCCATCACTTATGACATAATTTTTGTAGCTGGGCAGTTCAGATGAATTTTCATAATAAATAGCATTTTACATCAATTGTTAATTGATAGACATAAATCTTTAGGACAATTGAGCAATTCATAACAGAGTTATAGGCCAAATAGCAGAAAAAACAAACAAACAAAAAAACTGCTACATAAAAGGTTATAATCATTTTAGGCAAGTGACACTAACAATTTTTTTTTTTTTTTGATAATTAATGATGCATTAAAGAGCGCAGAGGGGCAGTGACGCTCAACAATTAAATATCTTAAACTGAACATCTAGTCTAAATTTTAAAGACGATGCCCCAAAAGACAAACAGTTCACTTCATTTTTATTTTTTTTTCAAAATATAAATTCCACTAATAAAAAAAAAACACAATGAACAGAATTTGATGCTATAGTTTGTTGCTTGGGGGAAGGAAAAGGCAATTTGGAATTGATTGAAGTTCTTTGTCATTACATGTAACCAACACAACAAAAACATACCGTTCAAAATTTTATTGCCTTTCCCTTCTTCCCAATTTTCATAACAAGCAAGTGGAAGACAAATGGCTGAACCATTCCAATTCAGCTCATTTCCATCATACATAAATGTCAGTTTGCAATATGGTAGAAACACAAGAAGCCGAAGATACAAAATAGCTCAAAAGTAAAAAAAATTTGATAATGAACAAACACTAATTATAACCGATCTTAACAGTCAGGACCTGAAATCTAAAATACTAACAAACATAAGACCCCAGCAGTCCATTCCCCAAACTTTCCCCCCCATTTCCCCCGCATCCAAACATAATACGTTAAAGAAACAAGAATATAAGGATTGCAACTTAAAAAGTACAAAAATAAAAAGTAGAAACAGAAAAAGAAACCTCGGAGTCTTGGGACTTGGCAATGTCGACGAGGATCTTGGCGGCGGGGTGGACGATGTCAAGGAGTTTCATGATGGTGGCGCCGTCGTTGGAAATGGTGACAGTGCCCTTGTTGTCGTGGATTAGCTTGTCCATACCCCTGGGCCCCAGCGTGGTCCTCACCACATCGGCCACCGCCGTGCAAGCGTTGATGTTGCTCACCAGCTGCGATTTTCCTTGAGACGTATCCGTCCCCTCCTTCAGCAGTATGATCTGCGGTTGCTGTTGTATTCACAAAAACACAATGTTAGTAAGAGCCTAGAACAACTAAGCCTAACAATCATCCAGATTCATAGAGAGCAAGAGAGAGAGTACCATCATGGCTGCCATTGTTGGCAACAGTGGAGGTTAGAGAGAGAGAGAGAGAGAAGGCTAGGGTTTTGTGGTTACTTCAAACCTCAACTCAGGCTTTAGAGTCTCTTTCTCTACTTTATTTTCATTTTCTGGCGCTTTCTAGTTTCAGCGATTCGGGGAATTGGTGACTTGGGTGTGCTGCGGTGTACCATAACTACTGTGTGCTAACAATGAGTGGCCTATTAGAGTGCAGTAATGCTAGAAGTTGGGTTTTAAATACGAAAAATGATAAAGACAACACTTTTTGCATAATTTTAGCTCAATTTTTCTCTTATTTTTATTTTTTAAAAAAACAAAATATAAAATAAATAAAAAATAAAAATAAAAAAAAAATAAAAATTCTGAAGCAATCCTTTTTTTAATTTGGTATTTTTTATTTTTTTTAAAAAAAAAAAGATAGTATTTTTCTTCATAAAAATGGTCATTATTATGAAGAAAAAGACCATTTTTTTTTTTTAAAAAAAAAATACCAAATAAAAAAGGACCATATAGGATGTTATTGCTTAAAAAAAAAATTATTTTTTATTTTGTTTTTTAAAAAAATGACCACATAAGCGAAAAGTTATGTCAAATTGTGCCAAAAAGTTGTACATTTATCACGCCTCTTTAAATACTGTGATTTTAAAGAAGATATGCTATAATGCAATAAAAATACTATTTTTGGCCCATAAAAGTTCTAGGTGGCAAGAGGCTATATGCTGGGGCCACTGCAACTATCGATGAGGCCTATGACCTCTTGTCACCTAAGACTTTTATGGGTAAAAAATAGTCTTTTTATTGCACTATATCATTTCTCTTTTTAAAATCACTATTAAATTTTGATAATTATTATTTAATTTTGATCAAATAATAATTTTAAAAATCACATCACATAATAAAAATATGACAAATTTTGCTTCTAACATTAACTCATTAGAGTGTGTATTTGAGAGCTTCATTTCTCTTGAATTGAGATGTGAGATATGCTCTAGTGTGGAAGACCTCACTGTTACTTATATCACATCTTGTGTTATCGAGACATACTTCAGAGAACCAACCCTTTTGGATTGGGATCACGACTCAATAGAGAAGATATATGTTTAGGTAAGTACATTTCATATATGTTTTCTTATATTAACTATTTAAATTGCTAATTGTCGTTGATCAAAATCCTACTTTATTTGTATTGGTACTTTTCTAGGCAAAGTATATATGTCCAACCGCATAAACTTGTATTAAGTAAATGCATTTGATGGTGTATTTAAAGTCAATGTTTGCATGTCTTTTAAAAATTTAAATAATATGAAATTATATATACAATTAGATGCACCAACTTAAAATCATGATAATGAAATTGAGAGAGCCCTATTTCATGATCAATAACTTCCAAGAGCAACGTAAAAGAGTTTATAACGTAGCAAAGACAGCAACATAGAAGTTGAAGCAAAACAGTTATAGCAGAATGTTGAGTTCCATTTTTGTAAGTGTTTGAGTTGAAAATTTAAATATATTAAGAAACAATTATTATTATTATTATTATTATTTTTGTTAATATTGAGTGGATACTAATTTTATTTTGGGAAAAGTATACATATCCTTCCTTAAATTACCAATATATTGTCAATGTCTCTCAAGTCTCAAACTACCAATTGTGTCAATTTCTCCCATAAATTACAAAATACAACCCCCCCCCCCCCCCCCCCTTTGGAATTGAAACCACTAAATTCCATTTTGGCCCTATGGTGTGGCCGGGCCACCCCATATGTATATATTTTAAGTTTTAGTTTTTTTAATTATTTTTATGATTTTTTTATAGGACATGTGACACGTTTTTGTTATGACACATGTCAATCCATTATTTTAGCTGAGAGAATAGTGACAAAGGTACTAAACCAATTTTTATCCCTAACATAAGTACCATCTATAATACGAACTAACATCTAGGTGAAAAAAAAATAAAGTCTCAGGTACTAATAAGGTGTTTAATCGAAAAAAAGAAAACAAATATAAAAAATGAAAAACCGAGCCACCCCGCGATTTTTTTAAATTGTCTTTTTAAAAAAAAAAAAAAAAAAAAGTTTTTGATTTTTTTTTTCCCCCTCAAATTTGTAAGGATAATTTTGTTTTATTAAAAAAAAATATATGATCACTTTTGCCTTTTGCTAACCTTGGGGAACATTAACATTGTTCAATAATTTAAGAAAAACATTGACACAATTAGTAGTACTGAGCAACATTGACAATGTGATAGCAATTTGAGAGGTATATGTACTTTTTCCTTTTATTTTTTATATATTAATTTAATCTTCAGTATTAATATATATTTTTATTAATGTTTTGGCCCCCTATCTTAATATATAAATTCAGCTGGATCTGTTGTCTGTCCAAATTTGTTTTGGAGTAGTGCCCTGAGGTGTTGCTCCATGCCTTAAGAGCTGCACTGCCTTCTCCACCTTCCTCTATTTACCAAAAAAATAAATTTTAAACTGACCCAAAAGAGTAGGAAACCATCACCATTCTACTCTACCCTCCCTCGTATACAAAAAACTCCAGAAATTCTAACAACTCTTCCTTCAGTAAGGATTTCAGCATCACCATTAGGTCTACACCAGTAATGTATAACTGCAAGTTTCTCAAACATGCTCATAGAAAATAATAACAAATAACTTGAACTACTGGATTGATATTATTAGTAAGCAGGAAACAATAATAATACATTACAAAATGAGTGGAGATTCCCCTGCTGTTTGTCTCTCTAGACTTTGGACATTGTAGCTGTGGTTTCAAGCAATGAAAGCTCATTGTTGCGACAGTGCTCCCATAAATTTTCTAAAGAATTTCTAGATCTTGAAGTACATAGCTGAATTTACAGATTCTTTTCAAATGAACAAAGAGAAGAATAAGGTTGGGGGAAGTAGGACAGTTACCTAGGTAACCGTGTGACGATATACCGACCCTTTTCTAGATCATAAATAGTCTTTAATTGTGGTTTCTGCCATTGCAGTACAAAGACCGTAGCAAGTGCTGCTATTAAAAGAAATGCAAACAATGAGAAGTAAGTGACTGACTCATTTCCAACAATCTTGCCCATGTTACCAGGTTCCAATTCGAGGGGCTCCACCATTGTCTCGATGATGAAAGCTCCAAGTGTCCAGTCAAGGGGAATGCTTCCAGTGTGATTTGCAAACCCAACCCTACAAATAGTTAACCTTTTGTCTCAATTTCACAGGTTTCTATTTCTTTCTAACAGAAAAATAATAATAATAATAATTTAAATACACAAAAAAGCTTGCCTCTCAAATGAGTCTACCATCTATAGTTGTCAATACTTTTCAGGGTCAAGCTATAACCTCTGGAAGTAGGATTTGATTTATAAAAGTTGAACTTATACATGGAGACTAGATGTAAAATTCAACATCTCAACATGTACGACACAGTGCCATGGGCACCCAAATCCAATATTGCAGAAAATGGTGAATAAGTCAGGAAAACTAATTTAAAATTAGGCCTCAACTAGAAGCTGAAATTGTATTTATGGCAATGGAACATATCTATACCATATCTGAGGCAAGTTTTTAGGCTAGGAAACCAAGAACTCAGCTTTCCATTTTCATTACATATCTATATTAAACTTCTGAAAGATTTTACAGAAAATAGAATGTCAATTTATGTCTTTCTTGTATACTTCCCGTGCACTAGGATTGCACTTCTTTGCTTTTTTATAAAATTTTGATTACTTGTAAAAAAAAAAAAAAACGTAGTCAGTGAAAATGACTCTAATCACTAACATTCAAAAGGTGTGTCAACAAATACTTTTTCCAAGAATGTTAAACTAGTTTGATATGATACCAAGAGAAGGTTTAATATTCTAGGCACTAGCAAATTGATTCCACTCAATTAATTGTTGACATCTGGCTGAATGTAAGCATTAAGCATTTAAGTTATCTTACTTGATCCGAAATTGACACTTTGTTTTGTAAAACCTTGAACTAAATGCTATATGCCACTAGGAAAGGAAAAAGAATGGCATCCGCATCTGCATCCAAAGAGAAACAATACCTTTTTTCGTACATAGGGATTCCAAGACTGTCATGCAACAGTGCCACCATAAATGCAGAAGAGAAACAATATCTTGACAAATCCAAATCATCAATGTTACGATGCTCAATTCTCAGTTTACTCCAATCATCTTCACAGTAATGTTGACCAGCTGCCTTCAATGCCAACAAAGAAGCCCTAGGAACGAGCCCAAAAAACTGTAGGAGGTAGAGGCAGGGAGAAGTGATTAATGACAAAAAGAAACAAAAGACAAAGTATGCAAACATGGTTTGACAATGACACTGTTCAGCCAAGGGTAAATTCAGTTGCATTAAGTGAGATTAGGATTACTTAATTGTGCCCCTTCAGAATACTAAAGAAGAAGAAAAAAAAAATCCAAAGATTCACTTTGCATATCACCTACTTCTTGAAAGAGATTCCAGTATTAAATTTTCATTTTGAATTTGAGTTGTCCACTTGTTGAGATTGACAACTAGTAATTTGTGCAAGCTCTCCTCCAAGTGCATTTAGGTTGAAGGGATCCCCATCAGCATTTTCTATGATTGCAACTAAGGTTTTGATGTTTTAGGAACTGGGTTATAATTATCCAGGCCACCCCACCCAGGACCTACTTAAGTGGAATTAGCACTAGGTAATGATCCCCTTCCCCCCCTTCTTCTTCTAAATAGGATATGCTTAATGATAACATTATAATCAGTGCCATAGAAGTCCCCCTATTATTCACATAATGTTATATACCACCCCCCTCCCTTTTCTTTTCTCTTTCTCTTTATCTCCCCCTACTGGCGGTTGGGGTGTCCGGTGGGTTGAGGGCCAGGGGTGGGGGTAGGAGGGTAGGGTATTTCAGGAATGACTGGGATTAGACTTTCTAAGAGACTTCCTCCAGACCAGTATATGTTGAGGTACAAGAGATTTCAAACAGTAAGAGTGGTGGACAATTAGCTTGTCCAAGCATGCTTTTCAGTCCTCGTAAATATAGAAACCAATTCACTTTTTGTTCTCACTATTAAACCTCAAAGCATTAAGATGTTTGACTGGCAAAGGAGAAAAGAATCACCCCGAGCAGCCCCACCTAAACCAAATCTCTAGACATGCATCACTGTAAAACTGACAAGTGTCTTATGCATATCTTATTTTGATATTTTTTTGGAGATTCTGCTGTTAACTATTTCAAATTTTATTTACACAGGTCAGATCCCAACAATATCAATCCATTTTACAATATAAATTTCAAAGGAACTGAAAACAGATAATTGAGAGGTCCGGAAAGTATGGAAGTTCCCATGTCTTAAAATTGATCTATTACATGGGATTGTACCTTCTATACAATTCAATCAATTTTGATGCAGATCTCGGAAGAATTTTGGGCAGGTACTCATGTAGAAATGAAAATTCTGAAACTTGGAATAATTTCAATGTTACATCTAGTTCAAAATTCTCTAGAAGTATTTCAAAGTGGTAAAGAGTTTGAATAAGAAGCAACTGCAGGTGTGTATTACTTTCAGTTTTTGTCTCTTGGGTTTAGTCTTGATAAAAGTTTGACTGATATACTAACTTTACATGGTCCTCTAGTGTGCTTGCCCAGCAAGTACGTACAGCCTATATAACCTATGCATAAGTGCTTCCTCAATTACCTTTTTAGACTTTAGTATTATTATTATTTTGTTCTCTTGTAAGGGTCCTTTCATGTACTCTCGGTTTAGAGGGGTTGCACCCTCTCCAGTTCCCCCGAGTGCATTGCACGGTTGCACCCCCTATGATGTTTCTTAGTACTCCTGCACCCCATTTTGTTGGTCAGGTTTCAAAAATCCAACTCTTCAATGAAACACAATAATTGTTGCTCTCAAATTCAAATTCAAATTTTTTTTTTTTTTTTTTTTTTTTTTTTTTTTTTTTTTAAAAAAAAAAGCCCAAACAAACAAACAAACAAAGAAGGCACTACTTTCCAAACATATCTCTCTATTTAGTTTTAACTCTATTCTAATTCAAAATAAGGGTGTTTGAAAACAGTCATATAAATGTGTAAATTGTTTTAGGAAAGTGGACGGCTATTTTGGGACATCCCAGAAAGGAGTACAGGAGCAAGAAAATGGGCAGAATGGATGGCTTTTCATATTTTCTTTTATTGGTAGGTCACAGCGCACCCACTTAGTCTTGAACCCACGATATCACCCTCCACTCACCATTGTCAGAGAAGGATGTACTATTTGAGGTAGACCTCATTGGTAGTAACTTGAAGAATAAGAAAGCTATATATTGTCTTATTTTTAGACCAATGAAGAAAAGCATTTCATCCTCTTGCAGTTTTTTAGTGTGATATGATGGCCCATTTGGCTCTTGATACATCTTAGCAGCAATGCCTAGGTTTCTTTTGACCTCTTCCTTCTCCATTTTAACTTCTGATCGGCCACATTTTAGTTTCCAATCAGTACTCTAACCCCAATTACGAATTTACCCTTCCCTCCCCTTGTAGACAAAATATTACTTTTATAAATAATAATAATAATAATACAGACCTTTTGTCCTATAATTATAGCACCCTAACCGTCTTCCTTTAACCTGCCATGAAGTCTTTTCACTGCATTCAGATGCTGAAACTAAAGATCCTGCTCCAGTCATTGTAGTCAAATTTCAGATCCTATGTCTGTTTTATTTCAGATCTGCCTGATATCTATAATATCTCTATTTGTAATGCATCTATGCTCCAAAATATCCTAAATTCCAATTACATAATATCGTCATCATATTCTGTTTGAAAAGATCAAAGTTGCTGGTCTGAAGCAAACTGCTAACATTAAATTCAAAATTCTCTAAAAGGCTATCTAAATGCTGAAAAGGAATTAGTACTTTTCTACATTTGGAACCCTTTGTTGAACGTACATACTGATCTCTTTTATAGTATGAGTTCACAGGGTCCAATTTCAATGCAAGGCCATGATGCTGGTTGCTGTGTCTCAATCAGACAAAATGGCCACACAATTCAGCTTTAATGCTAGCCATTTAGTTCAATCCAAGGCCACAAAGTTCAGAATTTGACACACTTTTATCTCAGACCTAACCATTTTTTTAAAGTCTCTTGGCTTTGAACCCACAATCTCATCCTCCACACTCCACCCATTTCTTATGGGGGGAGGAGGTGCCATTTGAGCTATAGTTCATTGGTTACATAAGATCTACTTTATGCTAGGAAAAGGCAAATACCAAATTCAACACATTTTCACTTCTCACCAAGTCACATCCTTAGCTTGTATATAATAAGTATGAACTGCTATAAACGAAATTGTTGAGAATGAAATATCAATTTATGTGTTATGTCATTGTTTACAAACCTCAGAAGTAAATAAGAAGGATTCCGAAGAAATTGGCTTGCCTGGTAACTCAGAAAAGAATGATGAAACAATTTTGCAAGGCAGCTGCATGCATTTATCTGCATTGGCAATATAGAATTGTCAACACTTATAGTTTACCTAAATATTGTGAAATCTAAAAAACCAATAAGTACAGAAAATAAAATAAAAATAGTTAACAAGAGAACATATGTAAAAATATATATGTCTATATACTTCTATACAATATTTCACAAAGAAAGTTACAAATTTCTTTTTTTTTTGATAAGTAATAATGCATTAAAGAGCGCAGAGGGGCGCAACCCAAGTACACAGGTAGCATACAAGAAAAGGCCTAACTAGGTCATGCAAGAAAGTTACAAATTTCTAGAGATAAAGGCCTAACTAGGTCGTGCTGTGAGATGTAATCAGTATATGTATGACCTTTAAGGCATTTACTGCACATTGCTTTACAACTTCAATTTGATAACTGAACCCTCTGTAATGCATAAATATAGATATTCAAGGCAGCATAAAATAATATTGGATACTGATGATGAATACAGTACTCTAATTACGAAGATCAAGCAGTAGATCATGAAAACTTAGCAAATTAAGATTTAAGGCAGTTGTCCGGTAGTAAAGAGTTTTGAAAAAGAGAGACTTCAGTTCTATCACTGTCCTCTTGTGGTCTTCAAAACTTCTATATCATTTCGTTCCCTCCAAAGACACCACAAAAGGTAAGACAAAACCCTCTTCCACACAATTGCACTCTAAGGATTACCTCCCAACCCTCTCCAACAAGAGAAAAGGTCTACTACTCTTCTAGGCTAACCCAAGCTAATCCAAGACGAAGATATCACTGACAACCTCACAATGGAGAAGAAGATTATCCATGGTGAGGATCTTCCCTTAGGCGGCTGTCCAAGCAAAAAACACCATTCTCAAGGGGACATTACACCACCAAATACTCTTCCATGGGAAAGGGGCACTCTCATGTAATGGCATAATACTTAGTTTTTGTATTGTGCTTTTACTAGACATAGGCACATTACAAAAATTAAGAGAGCCTTTACTACACACAAACTTTCATCTTTAAAATGTGATCCCTAATAAGATTAGCTGTTCAATGAGTCGGAAAAGAATCTTTTCCAGGTCAAGAAACCACAATCAAAATTCAAGAAAAGACAGGGGAACAAGAAATTTGACCATTTGAAAAGACAATACTTGAAGTTCATGGAAAAGTTAAAATTTCAATTAATTTCACCCAAAATGCCGTCACTAAGGTACACTAATACTTTAAATGGTCTGGGATTATAGATGGTAAGCTAGTTTAAATGCTAGAAGTACAAGCATTTTTTTTTTTCTTCAGGGGATACACTTACAAGCTGACTCTTAGGGTTTTAATTGATAACATGTGATGTAATACTCTCAATAATCTTAATTGGGACTCAAGCGCCAAAGCCAATAAAGACAACGAGATTTTCAAAAGCAGTACTTTTCAATATCTGAGACCCTTGGCCTCTGAAATGATTCAACTCTGTTATCACATGACTTGCTATTTTAAAAACCAAGATTAGGAGGCACCATCAACTAATATCAATTCAATGTTCAAGCGTCTTTGACTAGACGTGATTGTTACAACTGGAAAAGTTGAGAAATTTGATTGCTTAAAGACTTATTAGAAACTCACCCCAAACCACATATTATTAGAATGTATTTAAACCTAATGCATAATACAAATCGCACATGATTCACAAAGTGAGGAGCCCAACTCAAGATAAAATATTATTCCATAATTTAAAAGGGTTCATACTTAAGGGATGAGGAAAAAAAATTAAAGGAATCAAGTAAAAAAGCTTTATTTGTAAGACCAAATCACCTAAACCTGGCCTCCCAGTAATGAAAACTCAAAGCTACCTGTTTGACTTGTAATTTTTAGAAGCTGTTAGTAACTACGGTATACTAGAGCATCATATCCTCTTTTAACCACCCCCCCCCCCCCCCTCCCAAATTCTCATCATTAACAACTTCAGAGAACATACAAAGGACAGATTTCCTACAAACGGCCTCGGTAAGAAAATTCCTCTAACCCAGTCTCTAAAAGTGTCATATATATTTTTTTCTTCTAATCACATGCTTTTTTAATGGCATTAATAAAAAAAACATGTACTTTTTATACGCTCAAAAACACACATGTCACTTTTAGAGACTGGGTTGGAGGAATCTTTACAATCAAGTTTGTGGGAAATTTTGATCCATATAAGAAAGATAAGATACGTGTATAGGTGGAGAGGGAGTATTTACGTGTATGTGAGTTATGTGTGTGCATGCATCTGGCCCCTTTTTTACTCCCCTTCAAACCCTAGTAACATGAATTACCTTTTAGCTCCCTTGCTTTTAGGTGTAAGTGCCAACCCGAATGGGTTGAATTTCACCTTTCTCAAATTTTGACCTGATTGAGATTGGAAATCGTATTTTGGTGCTGAATCGAGCCTACACACTGACAATTTGTTGTTGGGTTGGTGGTGACTGCATGGCAGCAAAGGTGCGAGATCTCACATTTGTAGCTGGATCTCCATCATATCTGGCACTGACTGGCCACGGGGTGTTAGATATTGAATGCCGACCACCAGATATGTCGGCATTAGCTGGGGAGATGTGATATCTCACACCCGCCATGCCAAATCTGGGAGCAACTGAGCAGACAATCACCATAACTTCCCAAATTGCCAAAACACTTGGTCCTCAACCACCATGATGGCGCTAATGAACTCCCAACCACCCAAACACCTTGAAAGAGAAACATGCACCACCACCAAATACTACCATTTAAACACCCAAAAACCCAAGGACTGACTGAGAAAAAAGAGGCAAACCAGGAGAGAGGGGGCCGGGGGATTATGTTAGAACATAATAGATTATGGTTATTTGGGTAATGGATCGCCATCTTGACTAGAATTCAAACACGGATATTAAAAACAAGCTTTTCTTGCCTCCACTTAGCCCTATATCATGGCAAGCCTAAGACTACAAATCAACAGGGCAAACTGCCATGATATGTCACATTTCCATGAATATCCCACTAACATAAATAAGCTGGTTGGTTCATGCACTCTTATTAGCTCCGCAGACAAAACATTTCCAATGAGAAGTATAGAAAGATATAAGAGTTGTTGCATCTATATTCAACATCAATATAAGTTTACTAAAGCTTATGTTGCTATTCTTAAAGACAAAGAACAAGCATAATAGTGAGAGTGAGTGCGAGGCAATTTTTTTTTGGAAGTTTCATTTCTCATCAACATTGATAATATTATATAAGTTTCTTGTTTCCTCCATTTAATATGTTTCTATCAATATCATCTCTAAATCATAATAGCTCCAAGCTCTAGACACAATTTTAATCTCTTTTCTCCAGTAAATGCTAGAACCTTTTTTAATGGATATGTAGAAATAATTCTATTCAGTGATAAACAAAGGGGGATAAAGGCCCATTTTCTGTTGAAGTATCCAATGAAACTTTCCGTCAAAAGTATAAATTCACAATCCACAGAAAATCAAGTTTGAGCGGAAAAGATCCAAACTCATCATACAGAAAGCAGAAGAAACAGCTACCTTCTTTTCTCTTTAACAATGCCAACGCTTCGTATCTGCATGCAGAAAAGTTTCCAGCTGGAGATGCCAGAGGCTTTGCATAACTTGCATTCAATGGCAGCTTATATCCTCTAGGAATGCAAGGGTTACCAACAAAGCCATCACTAGAACTTGAAACTGCAAAAAAACCAATAATGTAAACATTACAATTACCAATGTTTCAATTCCATTATTGAATACTGAAATAGGACATTATGCATGATATCAAATTTATATGTTGATGCGAGACTCTTTGATGTAGGACAGATACAGGGAATCTGTCCATGTGTGCTTGAGGTGGGCTGAGGGTTAGAAAAATGTATAGATCTATGGTTTAGAAATGGTTAGGGTACAAAGATTGACTAGGGTTTTGATACAATGGGGGACAAGGGAAAGAAAGCTATTTCTTGAGCAAATAGGTTGCTGGAATATTCTGCACAATGGCTGTGTTTGAAAATATTCTGGACAATTGCTATGTTTGTCACAAATAAACCAATAAAGATATATGAACAAAAAAAATGGAAAACCAGAGCTTCAAGACCAAATATCATACAAGCAATTGAAAGCCTGGCAACTGCCCAGTAGCAGTTATAAATGAACTGTTAGTATTCACCTACAGAAACTCAAGTTCTATCTCACAGCATTAAAAAAGGAAAGTTGAACTCACAAGATGCCAATTCTCTAGAATTGTGAGCCTCGTGCAATGATTCCCAAGCGGCATCCTATACAAGAAAGAATGGTCAGAGTTTTTCGTACAAGAATCTTCCACTACACACAGTATCAAAAATAAGAAATCAAGGTCAAGCTCACTGCAAAGGATTATGAAGCAGCAGTCTTACAGAAGATACTATCTTAGAGTTCAATTGTCAAAAATACCTCATTCAATCCCTTCCAAAACTGTTGTTATGCCAGCTTCAAATTCATCCCACAAATAAAAGCTACATTACATCCTTTATACATGTATTAAAAGCTACCGTTGCTTGGAAAGCAAAGTTCAATTTAATGCTTGATTAAAGAAAGCAAGAAAAGTGCTTTCCTGTGGTAAATTCAATAGACCTAATCAACAGCATCACCACAATGCCAAAGTTGCTACGAAAGCACGTAACTGCTATTTCCTACTGTCACCATCTCATTACTGCCACCATCACTACCACCCCATTACTGTCACCACACAGCACCACAAACTGTTGAACTAAAGCACACTATTGGAAGGATGCATATATAACATTAAATTCAAATTGACTTGATGTTGAAACCATTAGGGGTGGTTTTGCAAAAAAAAATTAGGAAGTTGATAATTCAGTAACGCTCAAAGCCTAGCTAACTAACAGATCAACTACAGGTGCAGGTAATTCCAATGCATTAAAGAATCCTAAACACAAAACCATACGTAAATACATATGTTTTTATCAATTTAATAATGCAACATATTCTATTTCAAGCATGTCTACTACATTTTTTACTGCTCTACATTATCCAAACCAGATTTTTATTTATTAACAGTTTTTTTATGAGTAATTATAATTTATTAACAGATTAAAAATAGAAAAAAAAATGAAATAGCATCCTAGGTTACCCTTCCCTGCAAGACTGTCTTTATCATAAATACCCCACTTCCTCCCTCGCATGTATTTGGGTCCATCTCTACCTATTTCACAATCAATTCCATCTCCTGCCATCAAAGGGAACCTACCTCCCTCAACCACCAATTCCCCCTCCCTCCCCAAGCCTACATACCAAGCAAACACAACCAGAAATATGATGTGTATGCACAGGTGTGTAGTACATTCATTAATTTATATAAACACAGTTTCCTTTTCCAATAGCAAATGATATCCACATCAGACTTTCTAAAGCAAAAGAGTGAAAAACAGATTAAGTATATTTGTAACAAGAATGTCATATATCAAACATGTGGGTTGGTTCAACTTGTAAAACTACACTCACTAGGGTTGAGGGTTTAAGGGAAAGAACAATGCCCTTTGATATGGTTCATAGACCCAATGGTCAAAACATATAACTGAGCAGAACAGGTTAAAAGAATTCCACACATCCAATGGATGAGTTCAAATTCCATCTAGTTAGCTGGTCTAAGATTTGTGCTCTGATTTCCTCATGCGGTTTGTGGGTCAAAAACCTGCTTCTCTTTAACAAAGCTCTCTTGGGGAAGTGGTTATGGTGTTTTGCCACAAAGAGAGAGGCTTTGTGGAGACCATTTGTGAAAGTTAAATATGACAGCATGTGGAAAGGATGGTGTTCCAATGCGGTTATTGGGTCCTTTTGGGTTGGAGTGGGGGAATTTCTCTAGATTTGTTAAATTTGAGGTGAGCAATGGGTCTAAGATTAAATTTTAGCATGATGTGTGGTGTGAGGATCAGACCTTGAAGGGAGCTTTCCTGGTGTTGTTTAGCATTGCTCGCCGTAAGGAGGCTTCGGTGACAAATCATGTACAATTTCTAATGATATTATACAATGGAATATCACTTTTAGAGCATTCCCAATGGAAGAGCTAAATGCTATTTTTATCTAGAATAGCTCTTCAAATGTTCAAAAAAATTCCTACATTGGATGAGCTAAAAATAAATGTAAAATAGATATTTGATTAGAAGAGCTAAAAAAAAAGTTAAATGTAGCAGCACTTTTTAAGGGAGCCATTTATCTTTTATTGTTTCTCTCACCTGTTTTATCTTTTTTCCAAATCGTTTCCTACTTTTTCTCTACATGTTCTCTTTTTCCCAAAACTTTTCTTACTTTTAATAATATTTTAATAGAATATATAGAAATATAACTAATCAGATATAGAAACATTTAAAAATGGCTTAGCTAAACTAGATAAAAGTGAGTTTTGAAGAGTCATTTTACATAAAAATATAGCTCCTCCATTGAGAATGCTCTTATCAGATCAATGCATGATTGGAAGGTTGAGTTGATTTGTTCTTTAAGCTTTTGTACTCTCTCAAGTTGAGATGGGTGGCAAGGATAAAAAGTTGTTGGATGGATCCCTTCCAAAATGTGGACGTTCGAGGTCAAATCTTTTTATCATGCGTTTAGTTCTTCAGCTGCCTCTCCCTTTCCTTGGAAGAGCATTTAGAGAACTAATTAAGGCTCCTTCGAGAGTAGTGTTCTTTGTACGGATGGCAACTTTAGGGAAGATTCAACTTCAAATAACCTGAGTAAAAGGCAATTCATAATGATTGATTGATGATGCATGAGTATGAAAAGCAAGGAAACCATTGATCATCTTCTGCTCTACTACAAAGTGGCTAGAGAATTGTGGGTATAAATTTCCATCCTTTTGGGATAGTGGGTCATGCCCCAACGGGTGCTGGAGTTGTTGGCTTATTAAAGAGGTTGGTTGGAAGCCGCTGCAATTTAGAAATTTGGATGGTTTCTCTATGCTTAATGTACGTGGTGTATTTGGAGAGAATACAATGCTCAAAACTTTGAAAATTGTGAGAGAACGGTGATAAAGTTTTTTTTTGATAAGTAATAAAAATATTATAAAAAAGCATAAAGCGCCCCTAAGTTGTACAAAGGAAGTATACATAGGAAAACCAAAGCTAGCCCACAGGAGTCCCCCAAAAGAGAAACCTGAAACCCAAAGAAGCCCGCAAAACAGCCCCTAAATCCCAAAAGAGCCCTAAACCCACAAAACAAACATGCCTAAACCCCGACTAGAGCCACTGCCTCTAGCATCAAAATTAATGAAAAATTCCAAATTTTTGAGCTCCCTATTTCCCTTAGTTTTTGAAGCAGAAACCCCATCTTCACAACACTGATCCTCTTCAATAACCGAAAGAACATCCTTAAGTCTTTTCTCGTCCCCCCCAAAAGTCAACCCCCCATAGTGGGAGCAGGTCCAATCACATTAAGCACCACCTCGGAATAGCCCTCTACCCCCACCAACGGAGTGACCGCCACAGCCTCGGCCATCAACTTATTGTTCAGCTACGAACCTATATTGCCCTTTACCTTTCGAGAATACCTTCGTTGTGACTTCGAATTAGAAGGATAAATAGATGCTCCACACTCTGACATTACAGGAAGAGAGAGGCACAGTCTCTCACCCAACTCAGCCGCCCTTGAGGAAGAACCACCAAAAAACTCTAGAGAACCTTCCATTGAGGCAGTATGAGGGGCCTGTAAACTGCCATAAAAAGACCCCGTATTCAGTGGCAACAAAGAAGGTTGGACCACTGTATCTGCTGTTGGAGAACCCATCTTAGAGTCGTCCTTAACAGCCAGAATCAATGAGGACACAACCTTCACATCAGGCAAAGAAGTGGTACTTGGTCCAAAAAAACCCCACCGAAGAAAGCCCTTTGTTGGAGGAGGTTTCCAAACAGCCTTAACGGTTGCTTCCTCCACTGCCGGAGTTTCAGAACTCATTGGAACCTCCTTCGTCTCTGGATCCATACACGCCGAAAGCTTAGAAATTAAACTCATTGGAAACACCACCGCAGAAGCGAGACAACCATTGGGTTCGTCGGAGAGACCATCAGTGACCACTAGGCTCAACAGAGAATTCACCAAGAAGTCAAAGACAGACTCCACGCACTTGAGAAGACCACCCTATACCACCGCCGATGCCAACTCCAAAGAGGCAACCCCAATACCTGCTTCAGTACCCGAAACCAACCCATCGAGCGAAACTTCAACAAGAATCTGGGGAGAAACCGCCCCATGAGGAACCCGAATCCGAAGAAGATATAGGACCTGAAAAGGACCCATATATGGGCTTCATATCATAATCCAATATTAAAGGCCTAAGCCCCGAACGAGGTCCATATACAGAAACCTTCTTCAACTAAACCTGAGCCCAGCCCTCAGCCTAAAACCACGAAGGGATTTGGGCTTCAGGCCAAGCTCACAGGAAATGACCCGATCCACATCAGACCTAATCTTCTCGAGAATGAGAGAATGGTGATAAAGTTAAAAGCTATTATGTCCAAATCTCCTTATGTTTGGATAGCTGCTTACAACAATTCTTGCTTTTCTAATTTTCTAGAATTTATGGATTTGTATTTTTCTTCTCCTCCCTAATTGAGTGTCTCTCGTATACTTTTTGTGTACTTGGGTTGCACCCCTCTAGACTTTTTAATAAGATTGAATTACTTATATATATAAAAAAGAACATATTAAAGTCTAAAACATTTCATTTATAAAGGTAATTACATGGGAAACACCTGACCGAATATTGGAAAGCTTTGAGTATAGAGATAATAAATAACTCCTGACAATTTCACAGTTCTTGTCGATTGCAGTAGGTCTGTTTCTTTTGTAGCAAATGCAACCTGCAATTGAGTAGTTCGAACTTCAATTCAGCATCTCTCAAAATAATAAAACATTTCATATACATCTAAAGAAGCAAACCAGAAATCATAAAATAAACAATATATATATAAGAAAAAGGAAAGATTTACATATGATCATCTATGCTCCCTACAGGTGTAGTTTGAATGAATTCAAAATCTTGATAGTAGAATTTTAGACAGAAAATACTATCCAAAATAGGATTGAGAGTAACAAAATCTAGAATCACTTGCACCATACTTCTCCAATCAGATCCAATAACTCTACTTTCTTCAACAAGAAAAACAGTAGAACAAATGTTTAAGCAAAACTGTCATACCCCAAACCCGCTAGCGTTTAATACATGAGAATCACCTACTATCTGAAACCTGAATGAAATATTTTTGAAAAAAGAATTCATTTCCATCAAGGTAAGTAATCAATCCACCATATGTAAAATATTAACCTATTAAAATCTCCCAAAACATAATAGCTATGTAACATTGGGCTACAAAACCAGCAGTCTCTATAAAAAAATACAAACCTTTAATTATGTGCTAAAGAGAGATTAATCAAAACAACTAAATTTCAACAACACGACAAAGCAACTGGTAGCAAGCACCACTCAAATTGAAGGGCCAACACTTCTTACGTCAATAAATGATAGGAGATTAATCAGAACAGTACAAGTTAAACACGCACACCCTTAAGCTCTCCAGGCTTTAAAATCATATCAACTTTTGATGGGAATGAATTGTATGCAGGTTATATTGTGTAGAGAGTAAGGACAGAGAACGAGTAAATAATTAAATAAATAAATACCAGGAGGAAGTGAACATAAAATCAACTCTGTCCTACTACACAACCCACCCTCCACCCCCCCCCCCCCCCCCCCTGGAAAATAATAATAATAATAATAAAAGATGCGGGTCATTAACAAGAGAAATCAACTCAAAAAATAAAGCAAAACTACAGAAATATCATCCACATGCCAATTTGATCTCAATGGTTCTTACAATGCATTGGTTGTGGAGTAAAAACTCATTATATCAGAAGTAAACAAATAGAGTTTCAGTCCAAAACAAAAAATCTTGCATGCAACTATACTATCATGGCAGCTCTGCATATTGGAGACTCGGGACAAAATACATGTATGTTTGTAGATATACTATACCGAATGTACATATATGTAAGGTTGCATAAGCACGCAGGAGTGAAACAATGATAACAATTGTAAAATAGTTCATCGACAAGAAGGCAATATACTACTGCAAATTTTTTGCGTAAGAAGTGGACTCCCAGAAGCATTCAAATAGGTGTCGGACATGTTCTAATAAGCCGGTGAATAAGAGTCCAACAAAACAATTGTTAACAAGAAGAAAAATCACACATGTAGTCATACAAGCAAGCATACATTTTATAGATAAAAAGTACTAAGATCGTGGTCAAAAGACGCTTAGTGAATGATAACCTGCAAAGAAGCCCCACCAAGTTCAACTATCCCAGTGGTCTCTTGAGTTTCACCTCCCAAACTTCCAAGAGCATAGTTTGCAGCAACCCAAGCATAAAAACCTTCATCTTCACCTGTTTCAAGATCATGTCATACTTCACTTACAATAAGAGTAATTCCAGAAAGAGAAGCAGAAAAAAGCAATGGCCTTTCAACCAAGCATAATATATATATATAAGTAATATTGTATATACCAAAAAGCGCAGAGGGGTGCAACCCTAGTACACAAGACATATACAAGAGAATGCCTAAGAAGAAGAAGTAAATAGAACAAGAAAATCGTGAAAGTTAATCACTAACAGAGCTAAATAAGTAGTTGTCTACGTGAACAGGGAGAAGAAAAAAAAAAAGATTTAAGCTCCTCCAAAGACCTCTCAAAATCCTCAAAACATCTTGTATTTCTCTCCCTCCACAAATACCACAAAAGGCAAAGAGGGACCATCTTCCACACCGTAGCATTCCGAGAACGACCTCCCGTCCACCAACAAGCAAACAGATCCGCCACCCTATTAGGCATAACCCAATTCAATCCAAAACGGCTGCAAATAGCATACCATAGTGCTCTGGCAACCTCACAGTGGAAAAAGAGATGATCAACTGTCTCCCCATCCGATTTGCACATGCAACATCTATTGATCACGATAAGTTGTCTCTTTTTGAGATTGTCCAACGTAAAGACCTTCCCTAGCACCGCCATTCATACAAAAAAAGCCACTCTCAAAGAAGCCTTTATCCGCCAAATACTCTTCCAAGGGAAAATGAGATTCTCATTGCAGGTACGGGTCTTATAAAAAGAGCTCACATCAAACTTCCCTTTGCGCAACGGAACCCACCAAATCACATCCTCCTTATTCCTTCTCATATTATGCGAGCACAACAAAGTATAGAAAGAAGCTAACACATCCACTTCCCAATCATGTACCAAGCGAATGAAGCTAACATTCCATTGCAGGGAGCCACTCGAATAATCCAATATTAGCAGCAATAGACGCATCCTTCACACTAGCCATATTATATAAACCTGGGAAAGCTACCTTGAGACTTGAACCTCCACACCACTCATCATCCTAGAATCTAATATTGGAACCATCCCCTGGATCAAATTTGATATGACTAAAAAATAACCTCCATCCCTTCCTAATATTCTTCCAAAGCCCCACGCAATGCGGCCCAGAAGTTTCGATAGAGCACCACCCACCCCACTCAAAACCGAATTTTGCATCCATCACAATTCTCCACCAAGCCTCCCTCTCATTTGTATAACACCACAGCCACTTCCCTACCAAAGCTTTATTGAACACTCGTAGATTCCTAATCCCTAGACCACCCTCAAAGATGGGAGAACAATCCTTAGACCAGCTTACCAAATGATACTTGAACTCGTCGCCTATCTCACCCCATAAAAAATCTTGTTGAAGCTTCTCTATACGATTAGCCACAGAAATAGGAATGAGAAATAGAGACAAGAAATATGTCGGAAGATTGGAAAGAATGCTCTTAATAAGGGTAACCTTACTAGTGCTACCACCCTTAGAAAGTTACATCCTTTTCCAACTGGCCAATTTGCGTTCAATTTTTTCCACAATGTCATCCCATATGGATTTAGCCTTATAGCAAGCCCCCAATGGAAGGCCAAGATATTTCAACGGAAGAGAATCTATCCTGTAACCCAGAATACCGGCCAAATCTCCCACATTGCCCACCGTGCCCACCGGAACAAAAACAGATTTGGCCAAGTTCACCTTCAAGCACGAAACAGCTTTGAAACAAATGAGTAAAGCATGAATAGATCGAATATGATCAGAATTCGCCCCACAAAAGACCAAGGTATCATCTGCAAACAACAAGTGAGAAATGTTCACCAACTCAGACAATCTCGATCCCACTGAGAAGCTTGAGAACCGCCCATTATCGATAGATGTGGTGATCATTCTACTACGGGCCTCCATAACAATAACGAACAGGAAAGGAGACAAAGGGTCCCCTTGCCTCAACTCTCGGGAGCTACTGAAGAAACCGGCAGGAGAGCCATTTATCAATACTGAGAAGCGCACCATCGAAATACAATGCTCTATCCAAGAACATCATTTCTCCCCAAAACCACACCTCCTAAGTAAATACAAGAGGAAGTTCCAATTGATGTGATCATAAGCCTTCTCCATATCCAATTTGCATAGCAAACCTGGTTCACCGGTTTGCTAATATATATATAAAGAGATATAAAAATTGAAATATAGCTAATAACTTTGGTACACAATACAGACTTATGCTAGCAGATCTCGATGCATGCGTCATGGTCATATATGGAAATGCATTACATGCCTACCAATTGTTTTGCCTGATACATAATATAAGACATCAATTTAGTAGTTATGTTGTGATTCAATTTGTAAGTGGACTTGCACCAACACGGCCACTGAGTCTATCATCTGCAGTCTGAGCAATTGCTACAATCCTTTCCTTTTTTTAAAGGGAGGGTTGGGAGGGGCATAAATCCAGTAAATTATATGAAGGGTCCAATAAATGCAGTCCTCTTTTGCATTAGTTAAGTAATTTATACCTGGAACAATGTGCTTGAAAAATAAATGTTTGAAGTTTTTCTTCTTTCATTCATTGATTTTCTTTTTTATTTTTTTATATATATAAGTAATCGAGATATCATTAAAAGTGTAAATGCCCCCATTACAAAGGAATTTTACAAGAGAAAAACACCTAGCTAGTAGGACCTCTTTCATCCATTGAATTTTATTAGTTACATTAATATGCTTCAATGCAAATGTTGATAAATAATTGAATTTAATACCAGCCCCATTCATAAAGAAAATTTCACATGATAGACAACTCAATAAAGCTCAACTACTTGGGGCCATTAGACATTATCCAAATGAAATCTTCTAGCAAAGAGGAATTTCTTCTTACCAGATCTCTGACATGAGTTGGCTTATTAAAATTACTTACTATAATAGTTACTTCAATGCCTAACAGCTCAGTTTAAGGAAATCGAGACTACTTACAGGAACTTATAGTGTTTCAAGATGCAAAGAAGAGCTTAAACTTTATCACTTGATGATGAAAAAATCAATTAAGTTGCATTCACCTAGAATCTGGTCGATGTCAGTTCCATGAAACAAAGTACTGACAGGGTCAGTGCTGGAAGTCAGAAATCTGGCCCATACCCACTTGACCTAGCCCCACAAAAATGCTGTATTAATCTGTCTTTTTTCATTTCCCAAACCACTGTGAGGTTGCACTGGCCCTAAACCTAACAGCCTAACCCACACCAAACCACCCTCCCTCCCTGTCTGCAACTGTGCATCAAGCCACTGACCTGAACCCACAGCCACACCCAGACGGCCAGTCCACCCTCCCCCTCTTTAGGCCAAGTGGCCGACAACCCTAACCAACACAGTCACCCTCCCTCTCTATGCTGAACTCCTGAACCTTACCTTAATCCACACAACTCGCCTAGGCCACCCTCCCTCTCTGTGCCTAGACGCCGACACTAACCCTTGCTCTAACCCACACCGCCACACACATAGGCCACCCTTCTCTCTGTGCCGGCGACAATCGACAAACCTAACCCTAACCCACGCCCTGCCTTTCTTCTCTTCCCACACAAGGTCACACTCTTCACTCCCAAGTCCCACTGTGATGTAATTCATTAAAAAACAAAAAGTTCCAAAATGACGTATATATATATATTGAACGGTTGAAAAAGGCTTGCATATGATTTACAAACACCACGCATAAATTCTTAACGAAGAACTTCATTTGTAGTACTGAACATAAGCCAATAATAATCTACTTCTAGACTTATAGTGCTTCAAGACGCTAATAATTGTTATATTCAACAACTAAACAGCATGTGAAGGAAATTATTAGTGAGTCAATCAAAGATTAAGTAACTACAATGCATAACTTCCCACGCTGCAAAATCAGTCCAAATAGGCATTACCTCGAATGACACGCGCCCACTCGTCCTTAAACAGAAACTCTGACGACCTCAAAACCCGTCTACAAGACTCCAGAATCCTCTCCCTCAGCTCCGAACCCAAACTCTCCAACTCGGCATGCGCCATCAACTGGATCTTAGTGTTTCTCCGCTCCGCCTTGGGGACCCGCCGCCTAGCGAACCTGATCAACCGGGCGATCGAATTTCCGGCACCCTCCGGGTCGCCGGCGAACCCGGTCAGACCCGGACGCACCTTCATGGAGCTGGACCCGGTCCCGTCCATGAGCGGGATCCGCCCCTCGCCGAGGAACTCAAACACGCGGACGCGGGAGCCGGTGGGGCCGGCATTGATGAAAACGCCGAAGAACGTTGACTGGGGCTGGGCAAACTTGGCGGACTGGTGGATCTTCTGGGCGGTGGAAAAGAGATAGAAGAGGAAAGGGACGGTGAAGAGGGAGGCGAATAGGAGGAGGCATTTGGTTTGGGACTGGAAATGCGGTTTAGGGTTTGCGTGGGTTGGGGAGAAGAGATGCATGCGCGGGTGCAGCTGGGTACGGTGGGGAGGGATGTAGGAGGTGGAAGAAGACCGAGATTGGAGATTCGACATTTCTCTTCAGTTGGAGACGCCGGCGAGGGGCCGATGAGGGTGGGATTTCACGTTATGGTGGCATTGTTTGGGTTTTGGTGGAGGGTGGTAGTCGAGTGCGATGAAGTGATGATCATCAATGAATTTAGTTTTAGGAAGAAGAGAGTTCCCTGAATTTTTATGGGTTCATATTTCGGCAAAATATCGCTTTCTTTTTTCTTTTATTTCTGTCTTTCTTTGCTTTGCTTTGTTTTGTAAGGTGGGCTCTTGATTTTGATGGATTTCAGGTGCAGCTGAGAGCTTCCAAGTGAGAAGTACTTCAGAAATTTAAAATAATTAATTAATTAATTAATTAAGAAGAAATGGAATTTTTATGTTTGAGATATTTTTTATTTGTGTTTTTTTTTTTTTTTTTGTTAATTAAAAAAAAAAAAAAAGCATTTTACTGTTTTTAATGAGTGAAGTGTCTTTTATTTGTGCAAATAAGGAAATGAATGGAATACTATTTAATTTTTATTTTTCATTCTATTTTCTATTTTCTATTTTCTAATTTCTTTATCATTCTGCTTGGCATTTATAAAAAGCAAATGAATTAAAAGTGATGAGCAAATTAAGATATTTTATAGGGAAAACTTCACTTTAGCCCAATGAACTTCCACGTGATTTGACAAACCCTTCAAATTTTTAAATCTTTCACTTTAGACCCTGAATTTTTAATTTCTCTCAAGTTGGACTCATCCGTCTATTTAAATCATTAACCTCAAACGAAATTCACCTCACGTGATTTTTTACCCCAAAGTTATCCGTTTTGCCCTCCCCCTCACTCACCCTCACCTTTACAACCTTATATGTCGAACACACGACCCAATGTAATGCAACTGAAGACAACCCCAAAGCTAAAGACCCACTACCCAACCCAAGCTGCTGAAAAAATGTAATGGGTTCCAGCCATCCATTCGAAGCCGAAGAAAGAAAGCTAAGGAACTAGCTTCCAACCTTGTCAACAACATAACGACGGTGAAGGAGTCCTACACGACGGCGAGACCCCATACCAACGAAAGTACTCACTATCCAGTACCGCCGAGGTGACGATGGTAAAAGATGGAGCACTCTGAAGGTGAGGTAAGCGATTCAGGATCGAGCTACCAATTTACAAATGTGGGAGCAAAACAATTATCAAAACTGCATCAACAACTAAAAAACATGGCAAAATGTTTTATGCCTATGTAAATTATTTGGTAAGATGTGTTTAGAAATTTATTTTTTCACATAAATTCTTTGCTCATCCCGTTATGCCTAAATCCGTTAGTAATGGGTTAAACCCTAATTTGCGTGACCCTAATTTGTGTGATTATGCAAAAAAAAAAAAAAAAAATCGTGGTTACAATTTTTTTAAATGGATTGAACCGGAAATTTGTGTGTGCGGTGATCGAGTGATGTCGATGTTGATGGAGTGGCAGGACGATTTGAAGTCCGAAAGGACAATGGAAGTCTTCAAATGCAAGATCGAACTTACTGAGTATAAGTCAAAAATTGAAGTTGATGCTGCTAATTTTGCACATAAACTTGAAAGACAACAAAACAAGTATCGTTCGATGCAACTAAAGTATCGAGTTGCACTTGCATATTGTTGGTGTCTTGTTGCTGTATTGATGTGTTTCCCTTTTTCTAATGGACTTGCATCAAGGCTATGTTGAGCAGATGAAAAAGACATTTTGTTGTCTTTATTTGTTAGTCCAACTACTATCAGACTTGTATCAATTGACAATTTTGTAATTTTTTTATACCTAAACAAATGTTGTCATCCACATGTACTCAATTTAACCAAATTAACACTACAATAACATTAAATGTATAAGCACTTCTAAACTAATCCAACTAGTCAACAATTTCAGCAAACACTAAATGTATAATCACAAATACTTAGGAAATTACATAGATAATCAAAATCCAAAAGTTACATTGTATCTAAGTGTTCCTAAAAATATACATGACCATCATCTAGAATTTATCAATTACAATGTTTACAAAATACCCCAAACAGTTACAGGTAGTAAGCAGTCAAACACAAAAAAGTTGACACAAAAATATACATGACCATCATCTAGAATTCATCTATTACAATGTTTACAAAATACCCAAAACAGTTACAAGTAGTTAGTGGTAAAACACAAAAAAGTTGACAGAAACACATGTTCACACAAAAAAGTCATGGTTCCAGCATTTTCTTCTTCCCTTTGTCCTTCATTGTTTTGGTAGACTTCTCTTTCCCCTATCCATTCTTTGAACATGCTCATCAAAACCTGATGGATGGTCAGCAACTGTCCTTTGACCTTTTTGTATGTCAAAATCAAGTGGAGCAGTTCAAAATGTTATACTATCAACTCGTGGAGAAACCTAAGAGCATACTGGTCCACCACCTGGAATTGGAGGTGGCTCAGCAGGGTCACCAGTCAGATTAAGAATAATCTTCTGCTTGTTGGTAGGTTCTCTTCCACTTCTAATATGTTCCCTTAACCTACCACCTGCCCTTGACCTTGTAGCTAACCCTAGGGTTGTCTTCTTTCTATTACCAAATATGGTAGATGCCTGCAATATAGGTATACAATTAGTCCCCTAATTTTTTTTTCCTCTTAATTACCGAATATGAATAATTACTCACATTTGGTTTGTGTGCAGAAGGTGTTGCTGTTCTAACTGGCTAAGTGGCAGAAGATGCATTTGTTGTAGAAGGTGCAATCTATGAGGCTGGCCTAAATGCAGGTTGTGAAACATATTGTGATGCAATCTGTGAGGCTGTGGTATAGGCTGTGATGCAGGGTGTGATGTAGGCTGGGAAGGTGTTTGAGTTGTGATAGTTGAACAACCACCAGATTGTGATTCCATTGCCCTTTATGAACCTGATGGTGTGGTCACTCTTCCCCTTTTCCTACCGGTAGTTGAAATAGCAATTGAAGATCCAACCAACTACAAAAAAAAAAAAAAAAAAAAAAATTAAAGATATAAACCAATTTAGTAAATTAAACACTAAGCACTAAACAATAAACATTAAATATTGTAAATTAACAAGCCATTACCATGTCCAAATTCTAGTCAGTTGATGCATTATCTCGGTGGTATTGTCTGACATGTGACCTTCTTTCATCTTGTTTCTGCTTGACAACGCATGGTCTCTTGATGTGATCAAACTTTATGTAGTGCCCACATTGATTCTTGGTACCCCTTCTTCCTAATTGTATTTCTTGATTCGTCAGTACCCCTTTGTCTCACTTTTTAAGGTCTGTCAAGAGCTGACCTCGCCTTGGGTGGCTCAATCTTAGGTTAGTTGCTTCTAGGCCATTGGTCTTCACTTGGCATAAGGTAGACAATGTAGTCATATGACTTGAAGTACTTTTCCTTACCGTAGTATTTTACTTAGATGTTCAGTTGGGTCTCCATCTTGGTGTAGAGTGGCAGAAATGCTATGAGAACATGGGATACCAGTTACATCCCATTTCTTGCAGCCACAAGTTCTAGCATACACATCTACAACAATTTTTTTCCCAAGGCGTTTAACTTCAAACATACCCTGACCGGCATATGTACACCAACAGTGACTGGCTTCTTCCTCTTCTTTTTCTAGCTTTCTCCTAATCTTTTGCCCTAAAGCCTCCTCCATTGATTTGATTAACTCCTTCTTCCTCACATACCTTCTCATTAACTTACATCTAATTCCTGCTCAAGATTGCCTGGTCAAAGAATTTTTTGATCCATCAATTGAAACTTTTACAAGTATTGTTGTGCAAGAGGCCAAACTTACAATTTGTATTGAAATATCCTCTACAGCAAGTGTTACGATCAACCTACTCTAGGTAGGCATGGGCATCCTTACTAACCATTTTTATCTCATCCATGACTCTGTAGAACTTTGTCTCTGTGTAGGATGCGGCAACTTGCCAACGAAGATCCTTTAGTAACACCCCCCGATGACGTGAGTTTCTGAAATTAGCGTACAAGTGCCTAATACATGTACGATGCTCAGACTGCGGACATATTTGTTCTAGGCTTGGACTGAGGCCCTACACAATAGTTGAAAATATAATTAGTTGCATCACACTAAACACTCAATTTATATGAATAATAAATAACTACTATTTTATCATCTGTCGATCCGAAATAAAAGTCAACCTATGTCGAGTAGACCCAAGATCTGGAACAAACGCCTCCAGAAATTATGTCCAACTATCTTTCGTCTCAGCCTCTACAACAGCCATTACAATAGGTTACATGTTGTTATTGGCATCCCTGCCCACAATAGTCATTAACTGCCCCTTATACACACCCTTTAAAAAACATGCATCAAGACCCACAACATGCCTACATCCTTTTACAAAACCATTCTTTATGGCTGCCAATGAAATGTAAAGCCTTTGAAATCTGCATGACACTTTAGATATTGGTCTCTTAACCATCAAAATCAAACAACTATCCACATTAGTGCTCCTAACCATGGAGCAATAATCTCACAAATGATGATACTGCTCATTCAGTTTCCTATAGATTGTTTATCTTGCTTTTTTCCTTGCCCTATACAAAGAACTCACATGGACATCCACATTCCATTTGGCTTTCACCTTTTTCTGCAACACATCTATGGGCATGTTTGCCTGCTCTCTAAAAGAATCCATGCACCAATCATCAATCCAACTTAAGGTGACCAAATGATTTTGGTACTTCCTATTGCAGGTGTGTTTGGGCCTTAGGGATACTAATAAGAATGTCATCTCATTCTTCAACTGCCTCCCATATACCCTATACTTGCACCTTAGATCTTTGCAAACAATCACAATCCTCTTATTTTCATTTCTCTTGAATTTCAAATCCTTCCATCTAATAATATTGTATTGTCTCATGGCTTTTCTAAATTCAACTGCATTGTGAAATGTATTCCCTACAATCAATGTCGGATTATTCATATCAGTAGAATCAAAAGGGACTCTTTTAGTTATATCCCTACGGGTTGAGTGCACTGTACTATCATCACCACTAGAATGTGGTGACCCTAGCTGATCACTATCATCCATGTGTACACTACCATCACTCTCTTCCCCACCCTCTCGAGCATCACCCTCCCCATTATTTCCAGCAACATCCTCAACACCTTATTCTACCTCTGCCTCTTCAACAACCTTTTCAGCATTTCCAACACCCTCATCAATGTCCTCATTTGGATGAGTAGTATCCTCATCAGAATCAAGACAATTTGTATCATCATTAAGAACTGAATCCTGAATGCATCCTTCCTAAACACAACTGCCCTCTTATATTTTGAATCATCTTCTTCATCTCCATCAACTACAACATCTATTACACCATAAGTTACCATATACAACACTACAAGATCATGATCTAAATATTTTGCCACCATTTCACTTACATTGTGGTCAGATGACAAAAGTCTTAACCCTTGGTGTAAAGGCAATCCTGGTAAGCTGTAATAAACAAGGTCCCCAAACTTATATCCATATATCCTACATATGTCCCCTATATTAAAAAAATTTAATTTGTTCCCATCATATGGGTCTGGATAATTACTAACATCGCCACCAACATAATTAATCCTATATTGCCTGTTAAAAGTACCCCCATGGTGTTCCTCAAACATCATAGAATGTGTATCCATCACGTATCCTACCACATTCATTACATTGAAAGGTTTAATACCCTAAACAATTCTAAACACAAACAATTAATACAATGAGAAAGTTATAAATATACCAATGAGTAGACATTTGCATTAAACTTTTTTTGTCTTCATCAATCATTGTTGTAAAAACAACCAAATCATAACTGATGGCCAACAACTGGACCCAATCAAAGTGACTACTATTTTATCTTAGTTCATTTAATTACAAACACAACTTTTCAGAAAATTGTCTCTTTTAGAAAATTCTCCATCTTACCCCTATACTCAGACTAGCCACAAAACAACCAACAAAGTTTAAGTAGTAATTTGCTACAATGATAACAAAACCAAATATAAATAGTACATTTTGCAGCACATTATGCATTGTGGTCCCGTTTTTTATAGCAGCAAAGGACTACATTACTCCTAAACCCTAAACAACAACTTCACAAAAAAATGAACCTTTTTGCCAATACATTAAGCACATCCGTCCCTTTTATGGTCAACACCAAACATGAAATATACAATGACAAGTAATGGAAGGGACCACTTGACCACTTTATTCAATTCATAAAACTCATAGTGTTAATCATGTGTCCAACACAAGTCCAAGCAAGGGGACCACACTTAGATCAGAAAAACAACATCATCAACTGTAATGACTGATAAATTATTTTATGACTTTATTATGATTAAATAAAAATAAGTTAGATTTGTGTGGTAAAATAATATAAGATGCCCATTTCTTATATTGTGGGTCATAGTGAAAGCCCATTTAATGAGAGAACTAAACTACCCATTTTGAGCCCAAGCATTAATGTCAAGTTTTGGCCCATTCTCCCTCAAATTCATTTAAGCTAGAGGGGCATTTCTATAATTTATGCATCACACCCTTATCCACTCCCTTGGCTCATGTGAACTACACATTGAGCTTACCTTCTTCCACATTTTTAGCTTCTCCTCACTTGAGAAGAACCAACCCATCCAAAAGTCTCCCCTATTTCCTCTCTTCTCTCATTTCTTCCTCTCCCACGTGAAGCATGAAGGTTGGCCATGGATTTTAAGCTTCTAATAGTGAAGGCATGACAAATAGTTAACTAAATAGTAAGTTCATTTCTCTCACTCTCTCCTCCCTATTTTCTCTTGCTATTCCATATGGGTTTGAGATTGTTGGAGTTGGGTTTTGAACTCAAAAATCGCCCTTAAGGGGTTGTACACGTTTTCCTTCATGGCTTAAAACCCACTGTTCTCACTCAAGCAACTTCACTCTCTTTCATATATGAACTAGGTTTGAGCATGTACTTTGATTCAAACCCACTTTACTACCATTTTCCAAGTACCGGGTTACGTTTGTTGGCATTCAAACATCCAATTTACCGATTGAACTAAGGTAATTTTGTAATCCCTAATTTTCCCTCTAAGTTAGGTCAATTTTTGGGTGTATGGCTAAATTCCTAAAATTGGCTTAGGGCTTTTGTGTGTAGTGAATTGCTACACATTATTTAAGCATTGTGTTGTTAAATTAATGAAATGAAACTTTAATTTTGCTAGAAAGGAAGAAAGAGCTAAACTAATACCAGAAATACAGTTTGCAAAAGACCAAGAAGAAAAATCAGCAGGGCCATTAATAACTAAAATAACATGGAGAGCATCCCCTTCCACCGAGATAGGACCTAATCCCATAGAAGCAGCCAAATGAACCACCAAAATGGCTGCATGAACTTCACCTTGCAAAACATCCATGGAAACAAGTTTTTGAGTAGCAACTGCAAAAATGGAACAATTTTCATCAATGATCACCGCTGCAACAACTGCAAAAGAGCCTCTCACTGCAACATCAAAATTCCCTTTTATCCAACTTGCTACCGGAGGTGTCCAAACGAAGGGAAGAGCAAGATCCCTCCAAGCATTATTGTGATGATTGAAAGTATTGCAGATTTCAAGAATCGCTAAACTTGGAAAAGGCTATGTACCTTCATGAATCAACAGATTCCTAGCTCTCCAAATAAAGTCCATAGTAAGGGAAGCAAAGAGCTGGAATTTGCGCACATCAACCTTAGGAATACCTAGAGCAACCACTGGAGAGAAGAGAGCTATCACCTAGTCCGAAATATGTCTGAAAGAAAATGCCAACAGTGAGAGAGGCTAGGGGGAGCTTCTCCAAAGAATTCTACCCAAATGACAATCCAAGAAAATATGAGAGAGTAATTCCACAAGCCCTTTAGAAAAAGGATACAGCCAAGCCTCTTGATCATCCGAAACCACAAACCTTCCAATCTTATCTCTAGAAGGCAAAATGTGCCAAGCCACCTTCCATAAGAGATGTTTTAACCTAGCTTGGAGTTTTAGACCCCAAAGGACCAACCAAGCTTCTGAGGAGAGATGAGAGGGCCTGCCACCCATAATGAAAGAAAGATCATAAGCAGACTTCACAGAAAAAACCCTAGCACAAGAAGGAACCCATGTCCATTTATTAAAAGAAGGTTGAGAGGGCAAATGAATACTTAAAATATTCTGCACAGTGGGAGCATCAAAGAGATCTTCTAAAAGATGAGAATTCCAAACCTGCCAACCTGGAATCATAAGATCAGCCACCATAAAAGCTTGAAAATTCATCAAGTTAGCATTTGGAGTGGGTCTGAAATTAGGCTACAAGGGAATCCAAGGAGAATGTCAAACATCCACATTAACACCACAAGAAATACTAATACAAGCACCCTTTTCAACAATCCTCCGATTCTTAAGCAATCCTTTCTAAAGCCAAGAAGAAGAAGGAGTAGAAGGGGCATTCAAAAAAGAAACACCATTCTTTATATACTTGCCTTTAAGAGAGTCAACCCAAAAAGAGACTGATTCGAAGTCATCTTCCAACCAAGCCTAGCAAGTAGTGAATTATTCAAAGGCTCCATAGAATGAATACCCAAACCTCCCAAAGCTTTAGGCATACAAATATTCTTCCAAGAAAGAAGAGAGAGGCAATGCTTTTTATCTTGAGGGTGACCCCACCAAAATTTTCTTAGACTGGAATTGATAACTGAACATAAAGATTTAGGAATAAGAAATAAGGACAAGAGATAAGTAGGGATAACATTAGCCATTGATTTCACCAAAGTAGTCCTTACTGCCTCAGATAAAAGACGAGCTTTCCACCCCGTAAGTTTGGCAAAAAATCTGTCTTTACACATAAAGAGAGGAATACCAAGGTATTTAGCTCGAGCTGGGATTTGAGCTAAGTTGAGAACCGTGTTTACAGAAGCCTTTGCATTAGGGCAACAATTTCTACTAAAGAAAACAACAAACTTAGACATATTAATGCACTGTCCAGACCAAGAGGAATAAGTGTTGAGGCATTTCAGAATCACACCAGCTTCATTCTCATTAGCCCTAGATAAAATAATCACATCATCAGCAAATAATAAATGAGATATCGGAGGGCATGATTTGGTCATCCTAATACCATGAAGGAGACCTAAATTCTCTTCTCTTTTAATCAATCTAGAAAGAACTTCAGAACCCAAAATAAACAAGAAAAGGGGAAGAGGGTCTCCCTGCAGCAACCCACGAGTAGGAAAAAACTTCCCAAAAATAAGCACCATCCAACAAAATAGAGAAAGAGGAAGTAGTAATGCATTGTTGGATCCATTGTATCCAAACATGATGAAACCCAAGCAAATGTAAAATCTTCAATAAAAAATTCCATTCCATGGAATCAAAAGCTTTGGCCATATCCAACTTAAGCACTATAAGCGAACAATTTCCTTTTTTCTGCTTCATGGTATGAAACACCTCATGGGCCAAAATAGTATTATCATGGATAGATCTACGTTTAAGAAAAGCCAATTGAGCAGGAGAGATAATCTTATGCAAAAATAGCTTGAATCTAGAGGAAAGGATCTTTGAGATAATCTTGTAGTTGAAATTTGTGAGATTAATGGGCTTGCATTGATGCACTGATTGAGGGTTATTGACCTTAGGAATAAGGGCTATATTCGTACGATTAAATTCCTTAAGCATATAACCCCCTAAAGAAATATTGAACAAAAGAAATTGCACTAGACTTAACAATAGGCCAATAGGATTTGTAGAACAATCCAGTCATACCATCTGAACCAGGAGCCTTATTAAGGCCTAAATTAGAAATGGCCAAAAATATCTCAGCCTCATCAAGAATACCACATAGCACAACATTTTCCTCATCCGAAACCACCTTCTCAACCAAATCTGAGAGGCCATTATCTAGCATAGGATTAGTAGTAGAAAAAAGGGAACTAAAGTGATGAACTAGGAAAGTCCCTATATTCTCTCCACCACTAATATGAATGCCATCCAAAGACTTAATACTAGAAATGGAATTAAACCTACGACGACTTACAGTGGAAGCATGAAAGAATTTTGTATTAAGATCAGTACAAGTCAGCCACAACTCCATAGACTTTTGCCTCCAGAGAACTTCTTCCCTCAAAAGTTGTTCTTGCAAGTCCTATTGCAATACCATCTCCCTAGCCGCACTAATGGAAGAATGAGGAGCTGATTGAATTGAGCTGATATCAAATATCAGCAATTTAATCTTAGACTAAATTCTCCCAAAATGATGATGATTCCAAGACTTCAAAGCACACTTCGTATTCTTCCATTTTCTACTCAAAGAAAAAGCAAGAGAGCCTTCAACATCTTCCAACCAAGCATTAGCTACAACAGCATGGCTGGACTTATCCCTGGTCTAAAAAGCCTCAAACCGAAAAGACTTAGGGATATTAATATAAGAGCCAGAAGTGAAAATTAAAATAGGGCTATGATCCAATTAAATAACAGGAAAATGACTTATCAAGGAATTAGGAAGAAGATTAACCAATTCTGATTTGCCAAACTCCTATCCAACCTTTCTCTAATATTATCTCTTCCAATCCTATGATTGCTCCAGGTAAACTTATTATCAACAAAACCAAGATCAATAAGTGCATTAAATTTTACAAAATCACCATGAGCTGCAGAACCAAAAGCTTTACCACCACACTTTTCAGAAGAGGACAAAATAGAATTAAAATCCCCCAACAGCAGCCACGCACCACCAAAAGAATTCCCCAAAGAAGCCAAATAACTCCAGGAATCAGCACGCCATTGGCTAGTGCGAGGAGCATATACACCAGAAAATAACCAAGGATTGTTTGGAGGATCCGAATACACTAGACAAGAAATACAATTCTTATCGATTCTAACTGGCTCAACATCAACACCATCTTTCCTAACAAAATAAATCCCACCTTGCAGACCCAAAGGAGAAACTTTCAACCAGCCAAAAAATCCAAAACCAAACAAAAAAGCTTGAAAACAAGTAGAGGGAACCTTAGTTTCAGAAAGAAGAAGGAGATCAGGCCGATGAGCTTTGATCAGTGCCCTCAGAGCACGAATTGTCGGGCCACGGCCTAGACCACGACAATTCCAAGCAAGAACTTTCATTGGCCATACAACAGTCCATGTGTATCTTAATTTGCGTTAGCTGCTGGAATTCAGTGCACCGACCACTTCAATTCCCCGAAGTGAAAGCAAGGAATGTGTGTAAAAGAGAAAAAGAGAGAATCACAACAACAAAAAAATCGTGGGGATTATTCCTGAAAGGAGGTGTGTAAAGGAGAAAAAGAGAGATCTATAATAGAAAATTCATGGGGATTATTCCTGAAGGGAGGTGTAAGCAGCCCACGGAGGAATGGTTGTAAAGAACTAGAAAACTAAGAGGAAAACCATATCTAGAAAAAGAAGGTTTAGAGGCTGGGTAGCAAGAGAGAAACCCAAAAACTTCCACACAAGGTGGAGAAAATCTCACAGGGAGATGGATAGGCCTCATAAGGAGGTGGGTATGCCTCACAAGGAGGTGGTTGATCGCTAGAGCAAGAAGCTAGGGCATCACTTCCAATGCTCTACCTTCACTTTTGCTTTGTTATGTAATGAATGCTTTTAGAAAAATAGATTCATGTTGAAGCAAAACATAAGCTCCAAGAAACCAAAAGCCACAGCCATGGCCATCAATATTGGGAAAGCCCTTTCAAGATATCTAGCAATACTACACATTGGTGAAAAATTGGGCAAACCCTAATTTATCATTACTTATTTATGCACAAATAAGTTGATAGACCTCAACTATACTTGCAAGTCCATAAAAATAAAAACGCTTGCATTACTTAGTAAAGAGCTTCAAATATTGTATCATTTGTCTATGAAGGAAAATGTTTAGGAACTCAGAGACGATGTAACACCTCACTCCAACAACACAATCCGCTTTTGGCTTTTTTGAACCAGACTTTCTAGAAGGTCACTTAGTTTGGTATTCCTTTCGCATAAACACGCATAATTGTGAAGTTTTGATAGGTTCATGGTCACTACAGCTTTAAAACGCGTTGTGTTAACTGTTAAAATGAAAAAATATAAAAAAGCCCCCCAAACTACCAATCATTTTTGATTTAGCCCCCTAATTTTTCAAAAGTGATAAAGTAGCCCCCAAACTACCAAATTATTGCATTTTGGACACTCCATTAGTCAAAACCGTCAGTTTGGACAGAAACTGAAAAACGAAGTCGTTTTGTTGGGGGGCTGCATTATCACTTTCTAAACATTAGGGGGTTAAAATGAAAACGGCTAGTAGTTTTGGGGGCTTTTTTATATTTTTTCCAAATTTTTTTTTTTTCATAAAAGGGCATTGTAGTAACTTATCCATAACAAAACGACGTTGTTTTGCAGTTTCCGTCCAAATTGATGGTTTTGACTTACAGAGTGGCCACAATGTAATAGTTTGGTAGTTTGTGGGCTACTTTATTACTTTTGGAATATTAGGGGGCTAAATCGAAAACAGCTGATAGTTTGGGAGACTTTTTTATATTTTTCCCCTGTTAAAAATTGTTCAAGTATACATATAAATACATCATCATACCTAGGTGATGTGGGACAAGGATAACCGCTCTGTCAAGCTTGTCATGGAGTTTGGGGGTGAGCTTTTAGACATTATCAAGGATTAGGAGGCCAATGAGTTAGAGGGTCATTTCTCAAAGAGCATTGCTGCGAGGGTATATTTGGTAATCATGAACAAGGTGCATGTAATCCAATTAATCTCCTTTTCCTCTTGATGGCCACATTTCTTGGTATGATTTTTTCATCTCATCGTATAAAACAACTATTAAATTTATGAATTTATATACACCCTACTTAAGTTAATAGTGAACACAACAAATCTAATAGTTGATCCATTGAATCCGTATGAGAATATGGGTCAAATATAAGAAACTTATTGACCCATAGCATTTCTCCTCTCAAATCATCCTATATTCAACTTCAAGTTCATTATTGAAATAAGCATTTGTTTTTCAGAGACTTCACTTCCCCAATTAACCTACTCTCATTTTCTTGCAAGCCAGAAGTCACAACCAATTTGGGCAAGCCATTTCAAGATATGTAGTAGTACTAAACGCTAAGTGCAAAATTGGGTGAAACCCAATTTATCTTTTCACGAGCCTCAACTACACTTGCAAGTCCATAAAGAAGTACATGTGTAACACCGTACCCCATACTTTTAAAGCAAATTCGTAAGTGTAAATATATAATTTCACAAGTGACATTACTATATAAGAGATAATAGATCTTGGAGTGAAATATATATTTTTTTTTTGCTTTTAAAAAAGTAGCCTTCACATAACATTGCAAAGCCGCTGTATGAAACTCTATTTAAATAATATCAACATTATGTAATATAATATGCAGATTACATCTTAAATACACTCTAGTGCGTTAAATAAACGTAAGTGTCATTGGCAACACATAAGCAAACATACTTAAGAGTAACTATACAATACAAGAAAAAATAAACATAAGTCATATAATACTTAACCAAGGAAGTAGTTACATATCAAAGGAACATAGCTAGAACATCAATTAATGGCAAAAGTATACAGTAGATCGTTTCATCCATTGCCACCAAAACTGGAAAATAGGGTCATCGCCCTCTTCTTCCAAACCTACAACATTATCTATAAAGTGTGGAGTTACTACATTTATATAGGCAAATAAGTGAGTCTACTATTTCAATAAGTATAAAAGTCACTGGTTTATAAAAAGTATCCTTAATGCCCGTTATGCAATTATCAACACATTCGTATGCAATGTAACAACAATCTTATAAACATAAAGCATTACTGATTTACATACTCTTGTTTTAGTGCATCAAATCCATGTTCGGCTTACGGCTATTTATCTCTCCCACCTTATATGACACTGGCAATTACAACTTTCCAGTCTATAGGTAGCTATAACATTCTAACTTTTTATTATTATTATTTTTCGGGTCTAGCAACTTTCTATTTTTTTACTAACACATTCTTCACAAATGGTGCCTTTAGCTGAACCCACAACATCCATCATAGGCCGTTACAACTAACTTTATTAGCAACTTTCCAACTCGCTTTTTCTATAAGAAAGATCCCCGAAATTGTGAAAATAACTTGAGTTCTTTTTATTGGTATGTTATGTATTTGGTTTCTATTATTAAAATGTTGAGTGAATTCATAAGTACACGATACCAAATTCACCCCCTAAAGAAAATATCCATGTATTTATCTCCTAATTCACTCTTATTTCTAGACTTGTATCCTACCTACATGCTAATGGTCCATGCCTCAATTACACTTCTTTCAATTAATTAGCAAAAGAAAAAGAAAATCTGTACTTAAAAGATTTGAAAACCATGAAACAAAATAACTTCTAGAAATAACACCAATACAGATTCCACTCTCCAAACTAAGCATATGATTTCTCGATAATTTTCTGTCCGAATTATTACAAAGAATCCTTACGAGATACCCACACTCACTCCAATAGATGAGCCGATTACCTATGATTTGTTGAGGTAAGTGAATCCATACAATCTTTCTGACATCAATTCAACAACAAAATTGCTATGATTTCTATCCGTAGCATTTGTTATTCGAATTACTAATGATAACTACCTTCCTATAATATTACACCTCATGAGACTCCCAACGGTATTCCATACCATCTTGGCATCCTGCCACCTATCCCCATCCGCCAACCTCTTATACAAATAGCTCTCAAACGTCATGCGCTGCACGTACTCATCCCCACACAGCTCCACCAGAGCTTCCCTAGACGCGTTGCTACCGTAGAAAACCCTCTGCAGCAGGTCCATAAACCTAAAGGTGCTAATGTACTTCGCGTCCCATACTCTCAGGTACTCCCTCTTCAAATCACCCTCGTTGATCATTCTCTCCCCGCCTTCAGATGCGTTGACTATTGCTTCCCCGCACATCCTCCCTGATTTCGCCGCAAAATAAATCCCTTCGCCCGCGCACTTCGTCACGTACCCCGCCGCGTCGCCCACAAGCGCCACGCGCCCCCGGACCCTTATCGGACGCGGATGCTCCGGTATCGGGTGGGCCTCCACTTTGATCACCTTCCCACCGTTGATTTTAGGCTTCACCCGCTCCCTGATCGCTCTCTGGAACAGCTTTATGTCCTGCTTCGCGCACACCGTACCCGTGCCCACTGCCACGTGGTCACATTTGGGAAATACCCACGCGTAGAAATCGGGCGAGACGTCGCTCCCCACGTACATCTCGGCCAGATTCTCGTAGTACTCCATTTTCTCGTCCGGCAGTTTGATCCTCTCCTGAAACGCTATGGCGCATGAGTAGCTCCCGGCGTGGATGGACTTGGCGACTCGGCTGTTGGCACCGTCGGCGCCGATCACGACGTCCACGGCCAGAGAACGGCGCGAGTTGTTAGCCGTGTAGTGCACGACGTACGGCGCGGCGGGAGTGGTGGGGACCTCGAGGTCCGTGACGAGGGCCGAGACGAGGTTGGCGCCGCGGGACTCGGCGCGGGAGCGGAGGAAGGAATCGAGTACTTCGCGGCGCAGCATGGCGATGAACTCGTCGGGCCTGAGGGTCTTGCCGAAGTCCACGCAGAGATTGGAGGGGGAGAAGATCCGCATGCGGGTGACGTGGCGGTCGATGAGGTGGGAGGGGATGTCGAACTCGCTGAGCATGCAGAGCGGAATGGCACCGCCGCACGGCTTGGCGGTAGAAGGTGGGCTCCGCTCGAAGAGGAACGTCTCCACGCCACCCGCCGCCAGTGCCTCTGCCGCGGAGGATCCGGCCGGGCCTCCGCCTATGACGGCGGCGCGGAGCTTGCGGCCGGGGAGGGGCGGGTTGGTGGACTTGGATGCCTTGATGGCGATGAGAGAGCGAGAGTGGGTTCTAGTCTTGGTGCGGAGGGGAAGATTGAAGGTGGTGCTGGTGTGAAATGGGTGGGTTAGCGACGCCATTGGATTGGGGGGTGGTTGGTTTCAGAGGTTTAGGGTTTGATAACGAGAAAGCAATGCAGATGGCGAACTGCAGAGGAGAGGGAGATGGCTTTAGTAAAGTGAAGTGGTAGGTTCACTGGATGCATTTGAATATTATTTTATTTAGTTCTTTGTTTTCGATCAGACAACTTTAAAGAAGATGCCCATTTTCCTGTTTTTAAATTTGTTATTTAATTATTTTTCGCACTTCTCGCGTTCAAGGACAAGATGGGAGCCTATCGTAGAGGCCCGAGGGAGTTGAGATTTTCGGCAGCCTACATCCCAGCTTCTGCCAAATTCTAACGTGGCCAAATTTGTTTTCTTCCGTTTTTTTTTTTTTCACAACGTCAGATGTTTTGCGCTTTTTATTTTTTAATCGAAGAAGGGACATATTAGTACTAAATTTAAAGTATTAGTATTAAATTTGAGACATTAGCATGAAATTTAAGATGATCGAATTTTTTTTGGGTGATATAATTTTTAAAGGGTTAACTTTTCACCCTTAAATTTTAATTTTGAATCCGACAATAAGTTTTGAGGCATTAAAAATTAAATATTAACTTACAAAAATTTAACTAACAATAATTTTTTTTTTATTATTATTTTTTAATATATGTCCTACACTAAGGCAGCCGCATAATGGGATTCATCATAGAGTACTTTTTTTTTTTTTTTGGAAACCAGGGCAAAGGATCTTTCAAATGAGAAATGGTGAGAGTCAATTTGTCGATTCAAGAAAGATAAAATTATTATTAGTATTTTGTTTTTTTAACAATTTTGCTCTCTTAGAATAATTAACCAATTATCATGGTAGTTCAATCAATTGAAACCATACTTAATAAAGCACAGATCACTAGTTCAAATATTTCTCCCCTTCTCATACAGACATATCAAAAAATTAAAAATTTTTTAAAAAATAATTTACCAATTTCTCTAGATTTCAAACGAAATCAAGAAGATTCTTCTTCTATCCGGCGTCAAAATGATGAAGTGGCACTCTCATTATCTCATTAGCGGTTAAAACAATCCAAATATTATTTGAGAAAGAGAAATGCTACCAACTTTTAACTATGTAATATTTATGATGATATTAAAAATTACTATTAGATTGAATTTTCAATATAATAGTGATTTTGGCTTTTCTTTCGGCTACTGTCATCTGCCTAGTGTGCTCATATTTTTAAATTTTTAGTTGTATTGCTTTGATTTTCCCTTTATTTTTCTTGTTTTTCTTGTTACTTGTAATAAGGTCATGTCTTCTTTCTTGATCTCCTCGCTTGTTATTTTGGTCCAGACCCCTGAGGTTGTGGATGTGAACGATATCCTGACTTTCGGGTTCAGGAGGATGTGTGTCGGCATGGGGTCCTTTTGATCCCAGGGTCGAGGAATAAGAGCTACCTATGCATTAGTTTGTGTTTGCCTAGCCCAGATCTGTTATTCCAACTAAAGATTAGTTATAGGTTAGCGGATGTTTGACATCTTTGATGTGTAATCTTTTAGTTACAACTTTGATCTTTTAGCTTCAGTTAGGATCTTTCAGAACGTTATGTTCTATGATTGTAAGAGTTTTAATGTTCTTGATTCTTCTATTAATGAGATAAGAATGATTTTCCTTAAGAAATATATATTTATAATAGTGATTTTTACTTTAGTATCATATTAGGAAATATGCAATTAAGAGTGTGAAAGTGAGAATGTGTATAGTATTTTGGCTAATCAAAATGTTTAAAATGAGTTTAAAATACTCTAATTTGGCTTATTAAATTGCCAAAATATTTGATTAGCGTGATTGGTGCTTACCATTTTTATTTGTAAAGAAATCCTTGATTTTTTTTAAATAGAATATTGAAGTGGATGTAAATACTGTGTAAAAGTAAGTAGAAAAAATAAAGAAATGTGATTTTTTTTTTTTTTTTAGTTAAAATAGAGAGTCAATTTACTAGCCAAATGTTACTTAGGGTCTGTTTGGGACTGGGTTTGAGAGATCTAAAAGTGTTTTTAACACTCAAAAGGTTTATTTGAAGAAAAAAGTATTCGTCTTTTAAGAGACCAAAAAGCCTAAAAATAGCGAAAATGTACTTTTGATAAAAGTTTTAAAATAAAGCTTATGCGCAAAAGCTCTTTTTGACTTAAAAGCTTTATTTTTTAAACGCAATTCCAAACATACTCTTGGAAAAGTTGCCCCAATTTCATTAATTAAATTCAAGCGTTTTAAAAGATTGGTTGAAGCTAAAAAAGGGAACAGTAACTTGCTATTTACTCAAAATCAACATTACAAACTTCCAATAACAATGGCAGCTAAACCATGCACCAAAAAAAAAATGCAAAATTTGAAGAAGAAAAAAGGTGGTGGTTGATGAATGAATTAAGTGGCGAGTAATTCCTGGATGGTAGTCGGACGGCACATGCCATAGAATGGCCGGCCGGACCAGGCAGAATCGACAAGCAAGGAGTAAACTGCCGGTGTAGGGTTGTACAAGTCCCACCACACATATGTTGAAGCTTGGTTGCACGCCATCTCCGGTGACAGACACCCGATCATCGCACCGTACAATCCAACCCCGCAGCAAGCGCTGCTCCGATCCTCGAATCCTGCGTTTGTCACACACGTATATAGGTATGATAACTTCTCTAAACAAGATTTTGATAGATCCTAAAGGAAAGCATCATAAAATAAAATAAGCAACATGATGCCAATTATTATTATTGTGGCCAATTTTTGAAATGATCAAAGAACTCGACACAAAATTAGTAGATTAGAGTCGATAAATATGATCCGTTTAATTAAATGAACTTGATACGTGACATAAGGATTGACAATTTTTGACACTACCCGCGAACTCTATACGAACCCAACATAAAATTAGAGGATTTGAGTTGAGAGTTTGACTTATTTAATTAAATGGGTTGAGTTAGAGTTGATCTAAATATGACCCGTTTAATTAAATGGGTTGAATATTTTTGACACGACTGGAACCCGACACATGATATAAGAATTGAAAATTTTTGACATCACCCGCAAACCTGATACGAACCCAACATGAAATTAGCGGATTTGAGTTGAGAGTTTGACTTATTTAATTAAATTAGTCGAGTTTGAATTGTTCTAAATTGACCCGTTTAATTAAATGAGTTGAATATTTTTGACACGATTGGAACCCGACACGTGACATAAGAATTGAAAATTTTTGACACTATCCACAAACCCGATACGAACCCAATATGAAATTAGTAGATTTGAGTTGATGGGTTCGACTTATTTAATTAAATAGGTCGAGTTAAAGTTGATCTAAATATGACCTGTTTAATTAAATGAGTTGAATATTTTTGACACGACTAGAACCCAATACGTGACATAAGGGTTGACAATTTTTTGACACTATCAGCAAACCCGAACATGAAATTAGCAAATTTGAGTTGAGAGTTTGACTTTTTGGGTTAGGTTAGGGTTAATTTACGTAGTTTTATACCTATATTTCGTTCCGAATCCAACATTCGAACACGAATTGCTACCCTAAATGGGGTTTTTATTATTCATCCATCAGAAAATGTAGCAATATGGTACCAAGAAATGAATTTTTGGAAGAAAAGATTGATACCGTAGAGTCTTGGATTGGCTAGGATCTTCATAATTCCTTGATACACATCGCAGAAGACAATCTGCACATCGAGCAACTTGGAATTGAGCTCCACAATCTGGTCATCCAGCATTCTATTGTACTCCAAAACCATCTCATTGATCTCCTTAACACACCGCAGGCCGTCGTCTTCACCGGCGCTGGCATTACGCCACTCCCACACTGTTCGAGGCGCGCACCCCAGCGGCAATATTCCCACGCATATTATCTTCCTGAAATTTGCGTTGTAAAGATTCCTTATAACATGCACCATCTGGTTCACCAAGATGCGAGCGAATTCTTGGCTGCTAAACTTGAGCATCACGCCAGAGGAGTTGCGGAGGAAGAGATCGATGTAGTCATCTTTCCCCAGTGAGAGGTAGACCGCAGAGGATCTGACGAAGCGCTCGGCGCCGGACTCGCCGAGCTGCAGCTGCAGCAGCTGCAGGGTCTCGAAAACTTGCCGGAGTTGTTGGTTCAGAGACTGGTGGCTCCGGCTGCTGGGGTTCATGATTGTTGCTTCCGCTGAGCCGAAGTTGAGGCCAAGTAGAAGCTCTTCAATCGACCCGTTTTGATTGTAGAATGGTGGGATGTTTTGCAAACCCATCTTCTCAGCTGCACCATTAAAACAGAGGAGAGAAAATCTTGCGGGTTGGAACCAAGATAATTTCAAGATAGCTGGAAATGTATGTAAAGAGAGAAATTAATGATGAAACAGAGAAGAAAAAGTGGTACCAAGAAGATGGGGAAGAAGGTTTGAATCGGAGCCATTGCAAGGATACAAAGAAAGATTACGGTGGAGAAGAGGGTAGAACAGAGAGTTGTCTCTGCAATCAACAGAGGAGTCCCCCAATATGTAGAGCGCCGTCGCATTGGAAGCCTTTTCGTCCAATGGAGTTTCTGTTTCTAGGTGTTTCCCATTTACAACACCGATGGCCCCCATGAGCATGACAGCAACCAGAAGATGAACGAGGGCGCCCATTAATCCTTTTGGCGGCGGTGCTCTGTTTTCCAGCTTCTTTGCGATTGCATTGAAACTCTGCGGATTTTGTTTCGACATTGCGATCATCTTGTTCTTTGATTCTTGGCCTCTTCTCTTTTCTCTGTTTTGGTTTGATCTCTTTAGTGCTTGCTTTCTTGGATCCAACTGCGCTCTCTCTTTCTTGCTGGAGGCAGCAGACCCGGGGAGATGGTCTTTTGACTCTTTTATAAACGAGTGCGGGTGCATGGGAATGGGATAACCCCTTAAGCTCAATCAAGCCTACTCATTTTATATTTTATATATATTTTTTTAAAAAATTTTGGGGTGGGGGAATGAGTAAAATTAAAAGGGGGTAAAACATAAGATACTAATATTGTAAATTTTTAAACTTCAAGCGCATGATTACAAAACCATTTATACTTCGGGGGTATAAGTGAAATTTTTCCTTATTTATATATCTATAGCATACTTTCCCTACAAATATTTTGTACTGAATATTGAATGCTCTTTATTGTAGATTTTTGACATTGGTGAAAGATGTGCATTAAACTGTTAGATTTTATGTTGGTTAATGCAGTGTTCAAAACATTTTGATTAAAGGTTCAGTTTTACGCATTCGGAAAGATCTTTTGAATATCCGACCGGAAGAAATGCTCAAATAGGGTTATGTTAGGTTTTTAGTTTTGGCCTAGTTTAATGATCAAAACATGAGTCGTAAGTCTTTACACACTTGTGTGTTTTGACATATTTTGCAAAGAATAATGCTAGGTACCATCTTTTTATCTTCTTAAAATCCTTTTAAAGTTGATGTGACTTTTAAAATCATCATTAAATTTTAGATAAATCATACTTGAATTTTAATCTAATAGTAATTTTGAAAGCCATATCAGCTTTAGAAATTTTTTAAGAGAATAAAAAGATGATACCTAGTATTACTCTTTCGCAAAACACACTTTATATGTATTGACGTATTTCGCAAAAATTCCATGACTGTCAAAACACAATGCAAACTTTGGGCCAAATATTGGAGAATCTGCGATTCACATTATGACATTAACACATGTATGCATACTCAGAATATTCAACGAATGTCAAGCAGAATGGATACCTTCGGCCACACGCACACACATGCATGACATTGGCATGAGGACTGTTCATCAGAATGAAACCATGGGATTTGGGCCACATATTGGACTCACACACAGAAGAATGGAAACGATGATTTAAGTAAAGCAAAGCAACCAACATAATAGAACAATGGCATCCAAGACCTGCTACTAAATGAACACTGCGGTTACAATCCAAATATGTAGCGATAAAACTATAATGAGACCATAAATTGTAAACTACATCGATATTAGATACCCAAAGAGTAAAAGGGCAGTGGTGCCTAGAAGCAAACAATGCTTGTTATCAGTGCTGGCTATGCCTTCAGCTTGCTGCTCATCCTATGCTTACTGTGCCAAGCAACACTCCTGTCACCATTAATTGGGTTCTTCTTGGCTGCAACTGAACATTGATCAGTCCAACCACCTTTACTGTTCCTCTCTAATTGGTTCCTGCGCCGCCTCATCCTGTTCTCCAACCGTATTCCTTTTAGAGCTTGAATCCTCTGCTCAATTTCCAATGCTTGCGAGAAGTTCCAGATCCTAACAGTACCTTCTTCCCCTCCACATACTATACGATCAGCACCAATGTCAACTGAGAACAGATTGCTCCCATGCCCATGTAACATCCTCTGTGGCGGCTCCACACTATTCCGGTCTGCATGCTTTGCCCTGGAAACACGTGTGCCTGAAGCACTTCTGTTAGTCCTTAGCAGCTTTCTTACATCAATTAGTGACAGCTTTCCATCACTAGAAGCTGAAACAAGCCATGGAAACTCAAATGCAAGGGAATGCACAGGACCCGTATGGGGAATCCATGTAGCAACCTGAAAAAAATTAGTCTCAGCGCAATGACTTGAAATCTCAAACATGTGTATTGCACCATCTTCTCCACCAGTGAAAAGAAAATTCCCAGTGTGGCTTCGCGCCAGAGAGTAAGTATTACCAACATGAGCATTATGAATAATGGTCATCAAAGTCCCACTGCCAGAATCCCAAACATATACATCTGAACCCGATGTGCTAGCAACTGTTGTATCATGAGGAACAAGTCCCCATACCCAATCACTATGCCTCAAAACCTTTAAGCACTTCAATGAAAAACGATCCCATACGCGAACAGTCATGTCCCATGAACCACTATATATCCTTGTAAGATCCAAAGCAAGAGAAGTTATCGGTCCCTCATGCTCCCATAGTCGGAACTCTGTGTTCTTGCTCCGAGAACCCCTAAGGTCAAACAAGTATTGAAGCCCCTCCACTGCCCTCCAACCGTGGATAAATCCATCGGTACCACCAGCAACCAATAATTTTGTATCCGCTGCAACTGCACGGACAGTGCAACCAAGCGGTGGCGAAGACGCAATCGACAAACCTTCTTCCATGTTCCACATTCGGACAACCGAGTCATACCCCGAAGTGAATATGAGCTTTGCAGAGGCCAGAAGGAAAACAGTGCGAACTGCCTCAGTGTGACCATACAGAACATCCATGCTATAACGCCCCATAAAAGTCCTACTCCTAAACTCCCTCTCCACAAACAAATCCTTCCATGACTTCTCATCTGAATACCCCGAACCCAGAGGTGTTAGAACTGTTGGAAGTCCCCACCTCTCACAATAGAATTTTTTCCAGACATGGTGATCAGACGCAACCCTATGGAGACTTGCCGAGACACATGAGACTATACCAAGCTCTTTCGGATCAAGGCTGTTAAAGATTTCAGATAGCAGTGCCGGAGGAAGGTCGGTAATTGTTAGACGCAAATTGGGCAAAACATCATTAGCCAACAAGTGTTTCGAATTGGCAGAGGTTACACTGCCTTTCTTGGATGTGAGATCTAAAATTGCAGTTGTTTGGGTTTTCTGTTCGGAATTGAACTGACTAAATTCAACTTGTTCTTCACAAGAATTCTCTACACAATCCACTAGCTTCTTAGAAACCCCCGTACCCTTTTGGCATTCAAATGCCATAAAAAAAAAAATCTGACCCCAGAAAAACCTGAATTCAATGGTTGAAAACTCAATCCCCCACAGGCCAAAACCCAGAAATAATTTTGACCCAAAAATCTTAATCTGAAAAAAAATGGAGGAAAACCCACAAGCCTAACAAACAACCCAATTACTAAAAACTAATCAACGGTAAAGAAACCCTAGAAGTCAACCCTATATATTTGGAACAATTGAAAACTAAGCAAAAAGACAATATCGAAGATCTGAGATACTTAATAGGAAAAATAATAATAATAATAAAATGAAAAAGCAGCAAATTCAAAGAAATTAATTGAGAATTAATGAGGACAAACTTAAGACCCAGGAAATTAGTAAGTGAAAGAAATAAACTATAAAAATTAGACAGAAAATTCCGAAATCAGCGAAATATTAAGTTTCAAAGGTACCTCGAAGACTATAAAAATTAGCCTTCCAAGAAAGATAGATGAATCAGAGAGTTATGCTTTGCGTCGGGGATTTTCCAGGGACTGGTAGAGTAGGAAAATTGAGAAGAATCTGCGTTTGGGGAGGAAGAAAGTGTTGCTTATGGTCCAAGAGGTGGGTTTGGGAGGGCCCAATAATCTACGGTTCGGTGGACGTCATAAAATGGTCCTAACCGTAGGATTTTAATTTTTTAAAATTTAAATGGAGATTAATTGTGGTTCGTCGGATCATGGGTCTCGTACGGCTCCGTCTGGGTGGTGAGGTAAGAAGGCGACATGTGTATCCACATTGCGTGTCTTACAAAGAAAAATAAGGAAACAACTTTTTTTCTTTTTCTTTTTACATTTTCGCTAAATACTTTGAACTTGTTTGGTGTGAGATTTTTATTTTATTTTATTTTTGTATTGTTTTCTATTAGTTTTTACTGAATTGAAAATTGTTAATACCGATAAATTTGTTTTTTAAATTATGTTTACGTGGCTTAGAGAATATAAAATAAAATTAGAAAACATGTTTGGGAAGCTGAATTAAATTGAATATTGTTAACACAGTTTTCGGTCACCCGAAGAACTTGGACTATTTAAGGTGATGGAGAACACCGGGTTCTATTTGCAATTGGGAAAATATCTTTTAGAGTAGAATCGTAGTAGAAGAAGAGAGGAAGATGACCAGAACCAGAGCTCGGTTTTTCAAAGAATTCTTCCCTTTCATTTAGGATGCACATTTTACATATATACATGCACATATCTGACCACCGTACGTTTTACATATGTGTACACAGTATAGTATCCTACAAGGGATGGTCGAAATCTTTTGTTTGGTGGTGTAGGAACGTGCGCCTGTCAGGTCGAACATCCTCCTCGTACGAACGTCCTTGTGCTGGCATGGGGATGGTCTGGCTATGCTGTGGGTCCCTCGAGACACGTCTGCTAGGCGAGGAGGGCTCAGCACGACCTACTTCGCGAGGGCCCTCGCCTCACATCTGGCGGGCTATTTTTCTCTCCAACAGTTACCCCCCAAATTCTTGCGTCTGAATTCGTCCAGAATTACGTTCCTGTATTACGGGGCTGATTTTGGCATAGTGTCGTTCCGAATTAGGAAAATTATATTTCACAATAATTTGTATCATTTTGAGTTATCTTTCCAATGTTGCTTGAATCACCTCAATCGGATATTTGAGCTGAAAGTTATGATCAAAATACCGAGACATTGGCAGAATCCAAATTTGAATCCAATCCGATTTTGACTTCAATTTGAGAAATTTCGGTTTAATCATTTCCTTTATTTGGTTAAACTTAACCAAATCTTTTAGGTCTTCCCAATTTGCCCTTTAAGCTTGGAACTTTTCTGGAAACGTTTTCTTTTCTTCCATGACCTATAAAACAAAGAAAATACAAAAAAGAAATAAAATAACACAAACTAACAAAACTAAGGAATTAACAAATATAAGTTAAGGGCTAAAATATGAATATTTTGGCACTTAACAGTCAACTATATATATATATATATATATATATATATATATATATAGGTGGTTCTACTCCTTTCTTTACTTGGACTTAATTTAAGCTTTTTGCCCAATTAGCCCGCGCCACATCAGCGTACCAAGTAATTAATAAAAACAAATTAAGAATAAGGGTAATTACCTTTTGCTCCCATGAACTATAGCATATTGACACTTTCCCCCATGAACTACCAACTATAACACTTAAACCCATCAAACTCCCATCTTATGACAAAAAGCTGATATATATATATATATATATATATATATATATAAAATTAAAAACTAAAATCACCCCAATAAACTTTGGGCCCAAAAAAATAAAAAAAGAAGTTGCGTGGAAGAAACTGATAGGAGTAAGGGCATTAACAATAGATTCATATAGGAAAAGGTATTTGATTGTTAATGCCCTTACTCCTATCAGTTTCTTCCACGCAACTTCTTTTTTTTATTTTTTTGGGCCCAAAGTTTATTGGGGTGATTTTAGTTTTTAATTTTGTCTTTCCTTTCCATTTAATTATTTTCATGCATGCCTAAGGGCAATCTATTAATATTAGAGTACGTAATTAAACACTTACAATTCTTTTACAACTTGCTTATATGTATCAGCAAGTGATTACAAGTGCAGAAGTATAAAAGAGTTGTAATTCTATTGATAGTCAAGTGTTTGTACGTAAATATTGTTGAACACAAAGTGTTGTGGAAGTGCATGTCATTAAATCATCATCTCGTTAAAACAAATAAAAGGAGATATATATTATTGCCAGGGACTTTGATATTGTCTCTCAATAAAACCGATTTAGTACCTCCGTCACAATTTTGTCCGACTAACAAGTGTCCTGATAAAAAAATGCCAATGTCCTAAATAATAATAATAATAATAATAATAAAAACTTTGATACTGTCTTTCATTGATTTACAGACCAAAAGAAGAAAAAAAGAAAACCTATCATTTTTATAAAAATTGGGAATTAATAGAATTATCAAGAAAATAGGCAGTATTGGGCAACATCTCAATCGCTGGCTCCTGCAGAAGGTGTGACTGACCTTCCGTTAACTCCACAGCGAATGCTTTTGTCCAGTCTGTATGGTCGTCAAAGTTCGATTCCAATGAATCGTTGGATTGTTTCTCATCCACCGATACCGATGTACTAGTTTCAATAATATTGTCGACAGTTTGTTCATCAGAGTCAGACAAGTCAATAAATATATGACAGCCATCATCATGTCCAATATTGGTCAACCTCGTGTTCTCCTCCTCATCATCATCATGATGTCCAATATGGTTCAGTGTTCGGATCTGATCTAGCCTTTCTTCTTCTTCTTCTTCTGGTTTCCTCTTCTTTTCTGATCCCTCCATCTTCTTCATCCGACAAAGCACGTAATTTTGAAACTGCATGCAAGTCACAAACCATAAATAAGAACATTGAAGTTAACTGAAATTATACTTTGTTCATGAGTGCTCTAAAAGCAATAGGGAAATACTACACATTCTAAATTTTATTTTCAAAAATTGGTTTCTAAATGATGCGTCATTTATTATTTTAAGAAATATGTCACAAACTCATGGGATGGTAACACATAATTTAGAAATAGACAGAGTTGTCATTTGAACATGTGAGATGCGCATCTTTTTTAATAGTATGGACAAAGTTGGAATAAATAATATTAAAAACTCATGTGCATGCCACATATTATTAAAATAGGACACATGTCATTTTTATAGACGGGGTTGAAGGAAGTTCCTCGAACCTAGTTTGAAAGAAAACTGTATGATAGAAACCAACTTTTGAAACAAAAATTTACAAAAGAATAAAAGAAAAAAATAAATAAAATTGGTTAATGAATATTTACTTTTGCATGGGTGAGCGTGGAGGGTTGAAGGGCATACTCGTACATGATCCAACGGCCGTGATGGACCGTCTTACTCTCATACCGAAACCTTTTTCTGATTCCAACAAGCTCCATAGTCGTTCCTTCATTAGTAGTCGCGTTACCATAAATCGTGACGCCGGTGTCCTCTCCTTTCCAAGCGCCGGTTCCCACCGTCCGGTCGATACGTGAGCTGTTGAGGGTCTTCTTCTTCACCTTTGTAAAGATGCAAACTTCTTTTTGGTTCATTAACTTGGCGGCGGCGGGGGCGCCACCACCTTGCATGCATGCCGATGCTAATATTGCCTCCTCCCATATTTGCCACGGCTCTTTCTCGCCGTATAAGTTGCATTCAGGGATGTTGCTTTTTGATTCTCCGCTTGCTTTCTTGTAAAGCTTTTCGATGAGAAGTTGTATTTCTTTGGGTTTCAACTTTATCCCCATCCTCAAAATTTAGATTCAGGAGATTAATTGAGGCCTTGGTCGTCAATGTTGTGCCAAATACTATCTAAATTAATAGATAATATTTAGTACATTTTACTCGCAAGTGCACAAGATCAAACGATAATATAGTGCAGCAAGTACAAGATCGATCCCACGAGGATTGTTGATTTTGTTTTAGAATTGATAAAAATATCAAATTGTCACTAAATTGATATTGTGAAAAAGAAATAAAAAGATATAGAGATAAATGAAAAGCTAGAGGTAGGGCTTTGATATCCACTACTAATCATACTTAGATAATATAACAATATGTCAATTATCTAATCATATTATGAATACTTAATGTTGGTCAATCTAAGGGTATGGATATCTACTCCTTAAGCTATTAATTTTCCTAAACAACGAATTAGGCATGTGTGTCTACTCTAATTCTTTTTTTTTTCTTAAAGGATTTAGCTTGGGTGTCTACTAAGTTGTTCTTTAAGAAAGCATAAATCTGTGAAAATCGACAAACACATGAGGCCTAGGGCATGGGTATCTACTCCCGGTTCCTCATGTTAATTAACCCAAGAACCCGGTATGAATTTCTTTTGTTACTCTTATTAAACCGAGGACTCGATTATCCAAATTGATTTAATTAACTAATCCATACTACATGCATATAATGGTCAATCACATACATATGAGGAATTCAAGAAAACATAAATTAATCAAGTTAAGCAACACAATATGATTATCACAAAGGCGCCAATATTGAAATATTAAATAAACATAATTAAGGTTTCAATCTAGTCCTCCTAAAAAGTTAGTTATACATAATTAAAATAAAAGAAAAGAAAAGGGAAAGAAATAACCAAAAATGACTCCTTGAAGTAGCCTCCAATTCCTCTCCCCAAAGTTGTCTCCTTGAAATTATATATTGAATTGTGAGGCTTAGAGGTTTATTTATAGGGCTTAGAAGAGACCTAGAAGCCCTAGTAATCCTAGGAAATTCGTGGATTTAAGTCATAGTCCAATGAGGATAAAGAAAACCCAAGTCCAAATCAGAATAGGATTCGTCCAGAATTGCGTTCCTATATTGTGGAGTGATTTTGGCATAGCTTCAGTCCGAATTAGTAAAATTATATTTCACAATTATTTGTAGAATTTTGAGTAAGCTTTCCAATGCCGCTTGAATCACCTCAATATGATATTTGAACTAAAAGTTATGGTCAAAATACCGAGACATATGCATAATCCAAATTTGAATCCAATCCGATTTTGACTTTAATTTGAGAAATTTCAATTTAATTATTTCTTTTATTTGGTTAAACTTAACTAAACCTTTTAGATCTTTCCAATTTGCCCTTTAAGCTTGGAACTTTTTCGGAAACGCTTTCTTTTCTTCCATGACCTATAAAACAAAGAAAATACAAAAAGGAAATAAAATAGCACAAACTAACAAAACTAAGGAATTAACAAATATAAATTAATTAAGGACTAAAATATGAATATTTTAGCACTTAATAGTCAAATATATATATATATATATATATATACACGTCGGTGGTTCTACTCCTTTCTTTAATTGGACTTAATTTAAAAGTATCAAAAATACCATTATTCAGAAAATCCAGCATCACCTGTCGCATATGAACGTTGGTAGAAGCTTGGTGAGAAGCCATCCGGACCCAGGGACTTCAACATATGCATTTGGATCAAGGCTATTTCAATCTCCGCCATAGCGAATTCTCTCAGCAAATTAGCATTCATCCCCTCTGAGACGCGAGCCTCCAAGCTAGCCTTCCAAACAGTTCTCCACACCTGCAACCTCACTTGCCGTGAATAGGGTTTTATAGAATTTAATGAAGGCTTGATTGACCTCCTTTGGTTTTCTCCATTCCCTACCTTGATCTTCCTGATGTGGTTGATTTTTCTCCTGTGGGTGGCCCATGCATGGAATTAGCACCAATTTTGTTTGCCACGCTATTTCAAGTGTACATCTTCGTGTTCCAGTATGAGTTCAATCTCCCATTGTAATCGTTTGATAGCCTCTATGTTTTCCGGCCCTTCATTGCTCTATAGTACTTCGAGTTCCTTTGTTTTTCTCTTTAATAATTTTTCGGCATTCACATACTTCTTTTGACTCCATCTGGTCAGGTCCACTTGGCAATTGGATAATTTTTGTTGGGTTGTATTCATTGAAGTAGCACCACCCTCCCCTACAGCCCATGCGTCTTGTATAATTTGGTTATACTCGTCATCCAAGAGCCAACTAGCTTCGAACTTGAACCCCCTCTTGTAAGAGACTCGTGTTTCAAGTTCCTCAGAGAAATTAACTCGTAGGGGCTTATGGTTAGATGATCTTGCAGCCAGCACATAGAGAATCACCTCCTAGTGCATCCTGTACCATTCATGGTTCAATTCGCCACCACCCGGTCCTGGTGAAGTTGCCATCGCTCCTATAATTGCTCCATGTGAATTTTGAACCTTTGTAGCCCAGATCACTGAGATTTCAAGATTCCAATACAACCCGAAATTGCTCCATCTGGCCTTCCTTGCGTAGGACTGCAACTGATTTTTCTGCTTGGGCTACAATCTCATCAAAGTCTCTGAAACACAGCCAGGGACCCGGAGGAAAAGACTTGAGATGATTTTGTAAAGCCCAAGATATATTCTTTCCTTTGTGCTTAGTTCGGATGATCATAAAAGCCAGTTAACTTCCATGGGGCGCTTGAGTCTGGCAACTTGACAATAGTATTTATATGACGACGTGAGAAGTTCGAGATTTCCAGTGTTTTCTCTTCCCTCCATAGTAATGCTAGTCCGATACTTCTACCCACCGAGTCCACAACGAACATGCCTTCAAACCCTAATTTCACTCTTATTCCTTCCATTCTTGTTTTCTTGGTTTTTGTTTCCATGAAAAACACAAAGCCGGGTTTCTTCTCCATGAGAAACATTCATCACAAATTAGTAAAGATAAAGATCTCTGACATTTTGTATAAATTAGTGATTTTGGTTATATTTGAACAGTAAATGATATTGTATGTACTTTTCATAAAGTGTAAATTATTATTTTTTTTTTCTTTTTTCCTTTTTCAAAGTATTGTACTTACTGAGCAAGATTATTAATTTGAAGTGATTTTATTGAAAAAGTTGCATCGTTTATTTTGTGCCGATAAGCATGAAGTTTTTTATATATACATTTTGTTGTTGTTGGTACTTTTATCTCTTATATAGGACTTATTCAATCTATTGAAATAATAGAAATTCTTATAAACAACAACAAAAATATTAAACGTGAACTATATATTTGACATCCTATTATTTCCTTATGAATAATATTATATCTATAACTTTTTTACAACTACACATGTCAACTACTAATTTTTTTTTTTTTTTTTTATAAGAAAAAGTACATTTATCTCCCTCTAACTAGCAAGTAATTTGCAATCTGTCCCTAATCTACCACATGAGTTGCAATATTCATTTGTTGCCCAATCATTTTTTTTTTTTTTTTAAAAAAAAACAACATTTTTCTTCAATCTTTCACTTTATTATTATTATTATTATTATTGTCTTTTTCATGTCTATTTAATTTTTTATTTAATTTTTTTATTATGGGTATTTTGTCATTTTTCTCAAAAAGGTGACATTAACAACTCATTGGTAGTTTTTATGGACATTACACAAATTTAAAAGTTAAGGAAGCATTGCAAATTATTTGGTGGTTAGAAAGGATAAATTTACTTTCCCTAAACTTTCAATACTTTTTAATTACATATTAATGTGTGAACAAATTGAAAAAACATTTAAAAAATGATAAAGTTTTCCTTCAAAGAGGAATTTTCTTCAACTTAGTCTATAAAAGTGACACGTGTCTATTTTTTTATTAACATGTGAGATGTACATGAGTTTTTAATAAAAGTTATTTCTTTCTAAAAAAAAAATAAATAAATAAATTAAAGTTATTTCAACTTTGTCCCTACTGATGCACATGTTCAATGGACACATGTCACTTTCATAGAGTAGGTTGAAGGAAATTCCTCCTGCCCAGTTTGGAGGAAAACTTTGTCCCTTACAAAATGTTATTTTTTCATCTCCCATATTTATTTCATATTTATTTTTATCCTGATGAAATAAAAAATAAAATAAAAAAGAGAGAGAGATTGATAGAAAATGTAGAAATAGTCATCTTAAAAATAATAATAATAATAAATAAATAAAATTATTTTAAAATGAGAAGGCAATGGCCAAATAAAGAATGATCCTACATTTCCTCCTCAATTATCTCCCTCCGGTATTCACTTTCATTTAACCTCCTTCCCTATTTATCAACTAAACCCGTTTTCCTTTCAGTTTTTCCTATTCCCTCTCTTTCAATGTCCGACGACACCCCCACCACCAGCCCCGACGGCGCCGGCACCGGTACCGACACATCAGAATCCACACACTCCACATCTCCACCGTCCGATTCCCCCTCCAAAACCCAATCTGCCATCCAATCACTCTCCTCCATCCTCCCCTCAACCCCTCCTCCTTCCCTCTCCTCCGCTTTCTCTCTCCTCCACGACCCCGAAGTCGCTGCCCAAATCTCCTCCCTCCTCCGCCACCCCAACTCCGGCGCCGGCGAAAACAACCTCTGTCGCTGGCTTTACGACACCTTCCAATCCGGCGACCCGGACCTCCAGCTCGTCGCCCTCCGCTTCCTCCCCATCATCGCCGGTGTCTACCTCTCCCGCGTCACCCTCCGGAAACCCCTCGCCGGCTTCGAGGCCGTCCTCCTCGCCATCTACGCGCACGAGACCACCTCACGCGCCGGCCAGCCCATAACCGTGAACGTCCCCGACTTGTCGCATCCGAGCGTCTACCACGAATCCAAAGCACCCATTAAAAACAACGCCACGGAGCTCAACCTGGCGGTTCTTTCCCCGACATTGGAGCCTCACGGAACCGTCCGGTCCACGAAACGGGCTCGGATCGTTGGGGTGGCGCTGGAGTTGTATTACAGCAAGATATCTCAGATGCCGGTCGGGTCGAAGATTGATTTCTGCGAGTTTTGCGTTGTTTGGTCCGGACACGTGTACGAGGAAAACGACGGCGAAGAGACGGAGAGGATGGGGAAGGAGGGGAGGATTCCTTTGCCATGGGAGTTACTGACGCCAGCGCTGAGAATTCTGGGTCATTGCATTATGGGGGCGAGAGAGAAGACGGAGGTGTTTGATGCGGCGTGGGCGGCGTGCAGGAGTCTTCACGCGCGGTCGATGCATGATATCAATTCTCGGGCTATTCTGGCCACCGGAAGTCTTCTCAGGCTTGGGAAGATGGATATGGAGCCAACCCAGGATTTTGACCCGACCGAAATTCCTAAGTCCGATGTCCTTACCACCTAAGATTTATAACAATTATTTGTTCCGATAAATAATCAGAAAATCTAAAATTTATTTATTTAAACAGATATGTGAGGCTTTTTATATTTTCTGTTCAAATTATTAACAATTAAATAAAAGAAAATACTAAGTATTCTTCTAGTGTTTTTCTGGTGTTCTTCTAACTGTGATGTGACTTTTAAAATTATCGTTGAATTTGAGATTATCATTATTAACTTTTAATCTATTAATAATTTTAAAAGCTACATTATAATTGGAAGGATACCAGAAGAACACTAGAAAAATGTCTAACATTTCCCTTAAATAAATTCAAATCCGGCAAAACAAAAATAAAAAATTGTTTTACTATCTGAGCCATTAGATATAAAATTGATGCAAGAGGGAAAAAAAAAAAAAAAAAAATTGCTCTTGATATAATTAGGTCATCAGTTTTATTTGAAGTTATTCGTATTTGAAGTAATTCAATAGTGGGCTCAGCCCAAAATCAGTCAAATTAAGATTATAGTTTTTTGTTAGTATACTCAAGTGTTCTTTTGTAACAATTTAGAAATCAATAGATAAATGACTAATTATATTTATTGAGTGAGATACTCCTCTTAGAGATAATATTTCTCTTTTTTATTTGTTGTTGAAATTCTATCGAACTCCATTATTAAATTCTCTAAGCTTTTTTTTTTTTTAATATATATACCCAGTTAGTGGTTATAAATGCCTTAGACATTTTCAAAAACCAGTACCTATTATTTTCAATAGGGGTGGCAAAATGGGTACCTGACACAACCCGATTACGACCCGCGGGTATCCGTTACACGATTAGCCTATACCCAGACACGACCCGTTTAGCTAAACGGGAAATCGGGTTTGACAAGATTATGACACGAAAATAGCCGGGTAACCCGACACGACCCGTTTTACTCGTTTAAAATAACCGGGTCTAATCGGGTAGATACGACCCGACATGACCCGATTACCCTAAACTATAAAAATAAAATAAAATTCAAAATTGTAATAATAATACTAATACAATAATACATCAATATAGTCAATGCAAAAAATTGAGTTCCAAGAGATTAAAGGCTTTAATAAAGGATAAGAAAAAAAAAAAATATATTGGAAAGTGACTGTAATTGACAAATTGTTCTCCAAAAGAAATTACTAAACTCATAATTTTACGTAAACTTAAAAGTTAAAAGTTAAAACAAGTAAGTTCATTTATTAAAATAGTCCACTTATTATTTAGTCCCACATGTAACAAAAGTGTTAAAAAATTAATTTAAACAATGAAAATCACAATTTTCTTGTTGGCTTTCTCTTTTGTTGATAATTATGTATTAACTTATTTCTTGAAGTAGGCTTCCTTGTCCCCAAAGGCTGAAAATGGTAAAGTAAGTCTTAAAGTCTGTACTTATAAAAAAAAAAATAAAAAAAAAGTCTGTAAGTCTGTAAGTTAGCAAGTTAGTAAACGTGAGTCGTCTGACTCCTCACGCAAGGCAGAAAAAAAGAGAAAAAAAAAAAATCAGGGTTTGGCGGGTCGACCCGCCAACCCGGATACTGTGCGGGTCTGACGGGTTGACCCGCACAGTAATCGTGTCTAGCAGGTCGACCCGCCATACACGAAATTTTCGGGTCTTAATCGGGTAGACCCGATTACGACTCGAACCCGATTAGCCCAAACCCGATACCTATTTTTTCGTGTCGTGTTCGTGTTCGTGTCGGGTTCGCGGGTCGTGTCAAAATTGCCAGCCCTAATTTTCAACCACTTTCCGAAATGATTTGCCAGTTTCCGATTACCGGTTAGTCCCTCAACTAAAAATCACCAAAGAATAATAAGTTCCTATAGAAAGTTGTCTCAAATTTCGAATACTTATTTTGAGTTAATGTAAAAGGAAAGTATTTTCCTTCTTGTATAAGTAATTAATATTTATTGACAAATAATAATTAGATAAATAGGCAATACAATATTTTTTTTGTCCAATAAGAAAAAGGAAATTTGAAGGCTATAAAAATAAGTACTCCTTCTAAAGATTTAATGCTTCACAGTCACACTAGGCCCAAGTAGTGCTTGAGTTAAGTCCAAGGTGGGTACTTTCACAAACAAAATAATTTGATAATAGTGTGAGGCTTAGGCATATTGGAATTTTGGATTTTAATGGTTTTTTCTTAATCACTATTTTATATTTAGTGAATTTCTTCTTAATCATCACTTCACTGCTCGTGTTATGTGGTTGGTTTATTCTATTTTTATTATATATTTTTTACAACCCAAAATATTAATTTGCTACATCCACATTTCACAAAATCAATATTATTGGCTAATAGGAAAAGGACCGAGTGTTACAACATTTGTGTTTCTTAAATAAAATGGTCTGATTACAACATCTGAATATGAAATTGAATGAGAAAATATATAATCAGAAGAATGTTGGAAGAAATGCAATCACTAAGCCAACCGTTATTGGGAGACCAGACCCTACAATGCTTGAAGCTTCACTGACACTGTTTCCAGGCGTGGGTGCCACTCCTTCTGGTGCTTGAGCTCCTGTAATTTTTACATATGCATGAGAGGCCAGGCCATTGAAAGCAAAACCATATTAACATATATATATATATATATACTATTAAATGTCGGCCACGAAATGATTTCTCATTAAATGATCTGATTTGACCAATCCCAATGCCTAATCGTAAATGATAAAAGGCCCAATTAGAAAACTTTTGACACCGAAATGTTGCCAATCGGCCATCGTAAGCGTTTGAATGGAATGTTACAATATTTTCTTAATCGGACTTACATCGATTGGGAGATTTAGTTTGCTAAAATGGGTTAGAAGTAGCCTAGAATGACAGGCCCAAATGTTATCAAGTGATCATTGAGTTGATGGGTTTTATACACCTTTATCAAGTAAGAATTGAATTTTTACCAAATATGGTAAACAATATGTAGGCAGGGACGGAGTCAACTTTGATACGGGTAGAAAGCCAAGGGCTAAGGACTAAAAATTTTAGTAGGTAGGAGCTAATAGGAGGAAAAAAAAAAAAAATTATAATAATTTGTTTTTTTTTTCCTTGTGTTGGGGCCATGACCTACACCGGCCACCTCCTAGTTCCATCCTTGTATGTAGGGATGTAATCTTATTAGGATTAGGAGTATGTGATTGGTGTTGAGGAAGACCACGTTGCTAGTATTATTCTATAATAAACTTTTTGTTTTTTTTTTACATGTCTGTGAAAGGGAAAGGAATTCAATTACTTCCGCAAATATTTATGACATATGAAATTGTTATTTGTTTATATTCTAATTTTCTAGCATATCTATTATTGTTCTAACATGAAAACCCTGGTTAAAACGTCCATCAATAGAAATGGAACTCAAAAAAATAAAGAATAAAAAAGTTTAAAGAGGAAGGATTTACCTGATGACCCCTCACTCCCCGTTGGAGCTCCTATAGGGCCTGGGACAGGGACTCCGAAAGCTGTAAAGCACAGAAAAAAAAGAAAAATAATTAATTAATTAATTTTGAGTGGTTGAACTCCTAAAAAAAGTTTAAAAAATTTGGGGTGAATATAAAACTAGGGACAAAGTTTATTTTCAAATTGGGTCGGAGAAATTTCCTTTAACCTACTCTATAAAAGTGACATATGTCAATTTTTTTAATAATATGTACTATGCACATGAGTTTTTAATAAAATTTATGACAGAATTTTCCTCCAAACTAGGTTGGAGAAATTTCCTTTAACCTAGTCTGTAAAAGTGACATGTGTCCATTTTTTTAATAACATGTGAGATACACATGAGTTTCTAATAAAATTTATTCTAACTGTGTCCCTACTATTAAAAACTCATGTACATCTCATATGTTCAAGGGACAAATGTCACTTTTATAATTTTTTTTTTTTTTGAACTGTCACTTTTATAAATTAGGTTGAAGGAAATCCTTCAACCCAATTTGGAAGAAAACTTTGTCTTAAAATTTATTCCAATTTTATTCTTACTACTAAAAAAACATGTGAATATCACGTATTCATATGACATATGTCATATTTATAAATTAGGTTGAAGAAAATTCTTTCAACCTAGTTTGGAAGAAACTTTGTCGGTTGGGCAATTAAATTTAAGACAACCAAAAATAAGGGGATAATAATAATTTGCAAGAATAAGGGAGTGGAGAGTACCTGAGCAAGCGGTGGCGGGGGGTGTTTGAACGCCGCAAACGGAAGGAAGCTTGAGAGCCTTTTTGGAATCAATGGAGATCCCATAGCCTTGAGTAGCGTTGGGCTCAAGAAGCAAGCATAGGCAGACAGGGTTGCTCTCCACCAGCCCCGCCAGCGCCGGGCAGCAATCCTTTTCCGGCTTTGTCAAATTGCTTCCGGCTTCAACATACGTCAGGCACCCCGTCAAGTTCAGCAGAATATCTGAGCACCCCGCCAACGCCGACGGCGCCGGTGCCTCCCCCGTCACTGATGGCGCCGTTGCTTCTTCAATCGCTGAAAGCAAAAGCATATATTAACATATGTTAGATTGATTTAATATAAATAAATAAAATAGGTATTTTAAGTATTTCAAATATTTGTGAAATATATTTTATTTAAGAATTTGAAAGTTACAAAAGAGATTTCATTAACTTATTTCGTTAAGTCATATGAAAAATTCTCTATGAAAGTACTATTCTATAATAATATTTTGGGCTTCATTGTATTTTTATCAAATCCCTTGGCACTAAGAAAGGGGACAAAATACGTTGTAAAAATATTGTCCTAGCCTTCGGGTTGAGGATAGAGTAGATCGGTGTAGGGGCTTAACTCTCACAGCCGAATTTTTAGTTTATAATTATTTTTCTATTTTTGTTTTGTAATTGAACTACCCATGTTTTAAATCTAGTTTGCATAAAGTAAATATGTTCATTAAATGTAATTGTACATGAGTTAGCGAAAGCTTGAAGTCATTTTTATAACTTTGTAACCTTCATAGCTTTATACTCATGAAATTTCATCAATGGAAGTTCCATATTTTTCAAAAAAAAAAAAAAGTCTTATTCTTATTCTTATTTTTGTCTTCATATTTTCCCTATATTCGTTATATATTCCCTACAACATATGAACTCGATCTTATTCATTATGTGATAACATATACATATAGGGAAAATACATTTTACACCTTGAAGTATCAACACATTTGCGTTTTGGCGCCGAATGTTTAAAAGATGACGAAAGACCCCCACAATGTATTTGACATGGCAAAAAACATTATCCGTCTATGAAATCCGTCTATTTGAATAGAAATCAAGTCACGTAAAAACACTTAAGAAAAAAAAAAAAGAAATTAAAGAAAAACCAAAAACTAAACTAAACTAAAAAAAATAAAAATAAATAAACTAAACTAGATATCGGCGACGAAATGATTTCTCTTTAAATGGTCTGATTTGGCCAATCCAAATGCCTAATCATAAATGATAAAGGCCCAATTAGGAAAGATTTGACACCAAAACGCCAACCGAGCATCATAAGTTTTTGCAAGGATTGTTATAATATGTGCAGCCTAAAATGACAAGTCCAAATGTTATCAAGTGATGACTGAGTTGTTGGGTTTTATATACCTTAGCCGAGTAGGAATTGAATTTCTATTGAATGTGGTAAATATGATATATAGACATGTAACCTTATTAGGGTTAGAAGTCCGTGATGGGCAGAGAGGAAGACCTTGTTGCTAGTATTATTTTACAATAAACTTGATTCAATTACTTGGGCAAGTATTTCTGATATATGAAATTGTTTGTTTATATTTTAATTTTCTGGCATATCTATAATTATTGTTCTAACATGAAAACCCTCAATAGAAATGGAACTCAAAAAAATAAAATAAAGAATAATTTTTTTTTTTTGAGAAAAAAAAAAAGAAAAAAGAAAAAAAAAAGAATAAGAAAAAAAAAAAAAAAAAAAAAAGTTTAAAGAGGAAGGATTTACCTGGTGAGATAGAAGGCCCCTCACTCCCCGTTGGAGCTCCTATTGGGCCTGGGACAGGGACTCCGAATGCTGCACCAAAAAAAAAAAAAAAAAAAAAATCAATATATCATAATGAAAATGAGAGGCCACGTGTACAGGGGCAGAATCAAGATTTTAAAATTAAGAGTGACACAACTAAAAAGGAAAAATCAATTAGGGTAAAAAATTAATTTTGAGGGATTGAACTCATAAAAAAACAGATATAAAGTGACATAGCCAAGTCAAAAAAAATTTAGCCAGAAAATAGAAAATACATATATAAATAAAATGAAAAGTAAAATTAAATAAAACCATTTATACAACATGGAGTCCAACTATATAGTACAAAAAATAAAAATAAATAAAAGAAGGGTTAGACGAGGAGAGTCCACATGAAATAAAATTCTCTCAACTTTAAATGAAATTGACCGTATATATTTTATGATAAATATTTAAGGAAAAAATTCATATACTTTTCTCAAATTACTACCTAATTGATAATGTCATCGTCTTAATAACAAAAATACTATTAATAAAATTAAAAAAGTTCAAAAAAAAAAAAAAAAACTATGACTAATTTTTTCCTTAATTTTTTTTTTCAAATTTATTAGGGAATTTTTGTCTTTTTGAAAAAAATTGATCCTTTTTATTTTTATTTTTTTTGCTAACCTTGGAGAATATTGTCAATTTTTTGATAGTTTTGGAGGACATTATCCCAGTCCAATGATAATTTAAAAAAGTATATAAATTTTTGTCAAAATTTAAAATTGATATATTTAACGATATACATAAATTACTTTAAAAAAATTAGATGTCCTACCTATGTTGGACATTAAATGCTATTTTAGAGCGGTACCATAGAGAAATGGGAAAAGGATCCTCCCCATTTCAAATTTGAAACGGAGAGTATCTACTTAGTGCATTTAGGAGGGTAATATTATCCTTATTTTTTTATGGGCAAATTTTTTGGACAAGTTTGCCCTCTTAAATGTACTAAATTGATACTTTCCATTTTATTTGAAATAAAGAAGATCTGTTTTAGAGAAATTGATCATTTTTTCCTTCAAAAAAAGAATATATATATATATATATGGATCCTTTCCATTTTAGAGTGGGTACTATATTGTCTTTTTCTTTTGGGAGCAAATTTTTTGAACAAGTTCGTTCTTGTGAATGCACTAAATGGATTTTTTTTTTTTTTTCTCTACGATTCAAATAAAATAGAAAATATCATTTTCTGTACAATGGGGGATCAAATGCTATTTTATAAAAATAATAATAATAATAATAATAATAAATAAATAAATAAGGAACGTATATTGCACAAAATACACCGTTTTGTTTGATTTCTTGTTGGCCCATACCAAGCATGTGATTAGGAGAGTGAAAGGGAGGAGAATGTTCAATGGCCATAAATACCCCGGTGACCCAAAAGTACAGACACCCATTAATGACACCATCCATTTCCAAAACCAGGAAAGCTGGCGCCCTGGTTTTCCCGTGCATTATGATTCAATTAGGCAGAATAATAATGGTGAATTTAAAGGCTCATTGAGCCGAAACGGGATCTTCCTGGTTCAAATCGTATTCGGTTAGTCATATTTAATGTGTATTTTTATTTTTTTATTTAAAAATAAAAATAAAAAACCCGTTAAATATAATTAAATAAATATTTTTATGTTAAAATCAACGGGAGAAAATCTCATTAAAAAAATTGACGACCTACTTTTATTCCCTTAATACCAAGGGAAGTGGACCAACGGTATAGAGTGTTATAATAGCTGACCGGTGGTACCATTATGACAGGGAACGGTCAAGGTAGTTAATAACATTAATGAGGAGGAAAAAACAAAAAAAAAGATAGAGAGAGAGAGAGAAAATTCTATCTGCTTAATTATTTAAAGAGAAAAAACAAAAGTTTTGTTTTCTTATTGTCAACTTTTTCTTATATATATATATATATATATATATATATATATAATCTGTCTCTAAATTGTAATCCAATTAACAAAGTACTAGGTTGTTAAGAAAGTGATTGGATGGTTTTAAATTTTAAAGTGTTTTTTTAGTATTCTCTTGGTGTCCTTTTAACTGTGATGTGACTTTTAAAATTATCGTTGAATTTGATATCATCATTATTGACTTTCAATCTATTGGTGATTTTAAAAGCCATATCATAGTTGAAAAGATACCAGGAAAACACTAGAAGAATACCTAACATTTCTCAAATTTTAATCACCAACTTTTGTTTATTTCTTTCTATTAATATCCTCTATTTTAATTATTTTTATATGAGAAATAATAAAGGTACAATTTTTTGGCACAATTTTTGTTCAACTTTTCTTTTATGGGGACATTTTTTTTAAAAAATAAAATAAAAAATAAAAAAATTTCTTAAGTGATTACATCTTAATGTGGTCTTTTTTCTATTTGTTTCTTTTTTTTTAAAAAAAAATAAAATTGTCTTTTTTTTTTTCATAATAATGACCATTTTTATAAAGAAAAAAATATATATTTTTTTATAAAAAAATAGCCTTTTTATATATATATATAATAGTAAAATCAAATGGCCGTGGAAAAAGACAAAAAGTACGAGAAAGTCTAAAAATTATTTTCTGTCTTTTTCTATATAACTTAAAAAAAAAAAATTAATTAATTTGTTAAATTTGTAGGACTCAGAGAAATTGAATTTTAATAATTATTTTTTTAAAAAAAAAATTGTAGAGAAGTACAAATAGCAACCCTTAAACTTTCATGGGCAGTCAATAAATTTATTATTATTATTTTTTTTCTGTGAGTTGGGCAATTAATTTTAAGACAACGAAAAATAAGGGAATAATAATAATTTGCAAGAATAAGGGAGCACTGGAGAGTACCTGAGCAAGCGGTGGCGGGGGGTGTTTGAACGCCGCAAACGGAAGGAAGCTTGAGAGCCTTTTTCGAATCAATGGAGATCCCATAGCTTTGAGTAGCGTTGGGCTCAAGAAGCACGCAGAGGCAGACGGGGTTGCTCTCCACCAGCCCCGCCAGAGCCGGGCAGCAATCCTTTTCCGGCTTTGTCAAATTGCTTCCTTCCTCCACATACGTCAGGCACCCCGACAAGTTCAGCAGAATATCCGAGCACCCCGCCAGCGCCGACGGCGCCGGTGCCTCCGCCGTCACAGACGGCGCCGGTGCCTGCGTTGACGCGCTGTAAAATGTGGAGAAGAATATGGCGGCTGCAACCATGGCGGCGACTCTGGTGGCGGCCATGGGAATTTCTTGTGTGATGTGTGTTTGGGGTAGAAGAAAGTTTGGAAGAAAGCAAAAGTTATTAGAGAGTGTGTGAAGAGAGAAAGTAGTCGTGGGAGTAACGAGAGAGAGAGAGTTGAGTGGGAAAGAGGGTTTGCCAACTTTTTGGGCTGAAATTAATATAAATTTAACAACCACCTAACCCTGTTGCAATATTTGCTTTCACATTTCCAGTTGGACATTAATTTTGTTGGACCGAGAATTGTTACGAGTCAATATTTTTTTATATTTGATATGTTTTATTTTATAAATTAATTATTAAAGTTGTTGACTTATGTAAATTTTACGTAAGTTAATAATAGACCTCACAAATCTAATAATTAATCTATTAAATTTGTAGGAGAATATGAGTAAACTACGGAGAACTTATTGACTGATTCCTAGCAGGATCAAGATCCATTACGATTTTTTAAAATTGTAGATTTTCATTTAGGCTATTTTTAGGCATCAAAACACTTGAAAAATGTTATCTATTAAAAATGTGGGATGTTATTAAGCTAACCAACAAGAATTTTCTGCAAAAAAAAACTTTATTTTCACTTTTTCTTCATAAAAGCATGAACCTGATGAAAATATACTCAAATTTCAACTATAACATAAAACATTTTTAATACATGACATTTTCTTTTTAAGCGTTTTGAAGCTTAAAAAAATTAAAAATTACGTAATTTGAGAATTTACTATTTCTTTCAAATTGTAGGGGATCCTAATCCCCTAGCATTTCTCTTCATGGACTGTGTTGTGGAATTTTTCTAAAAAAATGTGTCCTATGTTTTTTGAGCACATGAGAAATACATATTTTTTTAATATACAAATTTGTTATAAATCAGCCTTTAACAAATTTGTTGAGTAATGATACAATGCACGCCTGGCGTGCATCAACAGTGATGCATGCCAGGCAAAAATTTTTTTTTTATTATTATTTTATTATTTTAATTTTTTTGAAAAAAAAAAAAAAAAAAAATTTTGCCTGGAGTGCATTACTGTTGATGTACGCCAGGCGTGCATTGTATCATTACTCAATTTGTTAAGAGCTTAAAAAATGCTTTCAATACATAAAAAATCAATTTGTTTAGTAAAAACCATTAAAAGTACTTTTTAACTTCTTTTTTTTTTTTTTTTTTTTTTTAAAAAAAAAAAAAGCCCAAAATTGTGTTTTAGAAAAGCTTGAAATGAGGCTTAAAAAAAAAAAAAAAAAACTCTTTCAAGCATTTTTTTATAAATAAAAGCTCTATTTCTCAACTCAATCTCAAACTGGCTCTTAAAAATTAGGGATAAATACAAAATTCAACTCTTAATATATATATATATATATATATATATATATATATATATTTTATTAAGAGTGACCAGTATCATCATTTCAGTCGCGCTGACGTGATAATCTAACGGAATTCGTCAAATGTTTTAATGGAATTTGACTCCATAGACTAAAATGGTTTTTTTGGCATATCCCAAGGATCTCCAAGAGAGTTTTTTTTTTACATGTCCATACAAGAAAATAGGAAAATTCGAACTAATGACCTCGACTTCATGAGGCGTGGTCCCTAACCTTATGAGTCATATGCCCTGGCCGATTGCGTTATCCCTTAGAGATCGAAGCGTTTTATAATTTAGTCCAACTAAATAGACTGGTTTCAAAGGGATTCATTCTTAAGTTTGCTCTCCCATATTTAGTTTCCGTGTGGGAGCCATCTCTCTCTCTTGTTAATTTATTGCAATTTGCCAATTAGCCAATGTGATCTCCCACTTTCACCATTTTGGGAATTTTCAATGCAACCTAAAAGGCTACTACTGGAACCTTGTCCTTCTATAAATATGATTTTAATGGGGGCCTAATGTATGATATACATCAACTCAAGGAAAAAATAAATTACTTTATTTATGGACAATTTTCTTTAATAGTTCATAAAAATCTATCTATGTCTGAGTTTTTATCGAAATTTATATAATTTTTTTTCTTTATTTTTAGTTCTATATTCTCAAAATAAAAACATTAACACACAATTCATAACATAAAATAGTCTTAAAAGTATAAAAACAATTTTCGACATAAAAAATTATTGTCGAAATTCAGTATTATTAATTTTATGATATTTGATTTGCTAATGAATATTATGATTGATTGATTGATTGATTATACACTTTGGCATCAAAATTAGAGAAATATAGGATTAATTAATCGATACTTATCTTCATTAGGGTAATGAGTTTCATTTGTCCTTTTCTTCTCAAAATGTTATTGCTTCAACCATTTCCACAATCCAAACCAGCCAACGACCAACTACCCATTATTAATTAATTAATTAATTATTATTATTATTTTTTGAAAGAATATTTTCTGAAATAAAGCTAGAACAATTTACTCTAATAAAACAATATCATATATACATGTAAAAATCTCTTTCAATCAAATTTGATCTATGACTTGTTTATATGCTGCTTTGGCTAAACCAAGATTGACCCCTCCTTTAAAATTCTAGTTACTTCAATCTAGCCAACTAGCTAATAGAATTTCAATTATCCTCAAGACTATTTCCTATTTAAACTAGATTTTGTTTAGGACAGAGTTTTCTTTCAAATTGGGTTGTGAGAAACTTTTTTCAACCCAGTTTATAAAAATGATATGTGTCTATTTTATTAATAATACGTAAGATGCACATGAGTTTTCAATATTATTTATTTTAACTTTGTCCTTACTAAATGACACATGTCATTTTTATATAGACTGAGTTGGAGAAAGTTCCTCCAACTCAATTTGAAAGAAAACTCTATCCTTTGGTTTATCAGCATAGTTTTTTTCAACCGTCCATTTTTTTTTACATGTTCACATAAGAAGAGAGAAAAATTTGATCTGATGATTTTCGCTTCATGAAACGTGATCTCTAATCGATTGAGTTACCCTTTGAAAACTTCAACTGTACAAGTGAAAACACTTTATTGGAAAACATCCAAACATTTGAGAAAGCAAATTACAAGGTGGCATGCATGTTGATGTTTGTTATAAAGTAAGTTTTGGGTAAGCTAAAAGCCAAAGTGGAAACCATCCGTCCAAAATTCTCCAATGTTTGCATTTTAGAAGTAAGTGTCGGTTTGCTCACTCTTCAATTGGCACTTCACACGACTCTTTCATATTTGGCCCCCACACCCGCCGGCCACTAGCCAATAACTTACAGCCTGGCAACACCTCAACTAGTAATGCTATTTAACATTATTTTTATATTAATGTCGTATAACTTAAATATGAAAATTAGTCAATAACTTTTATTTTTGTTAAAAAATTTGAGTACTCATGTCGTAAATCTAGTATGCTCAGAACAGATCTACTTTTTAACTGTATTTATACATGCGTTATCGGAATATTAGAGTCATAGATATCACTTGATTGTAAAAATTTTTATTTGTATATATAATTTTGTAACCTCATAACATGTGACTATAATTTTTGCAGAGTTTTATGCTTTGTGTTATAAGAGCTTTTTGCTCTGCTTTATAAGAACTTTATGCTCGTAATCTTTAATCAATAAAATCCTCAGATTTCCGTTCAAAAAAAAAAAAACTTTTATTTTTGATAAATGTTATGGGTATCAAATCTTTTACCAAGAGATGGGTACCAAGAATTAGGATCCTCTCGAGTTTATTTAAATATAAGTTAATTATATTTGAAGGATATTTTTGTCCTGATAAAAATTTCCTCCAAACAAATTTCCTTCAACCTACTTCAATAGGAAAAAGGATCATTTCCATTTCAAATTTCCTCAATTTCCTCAAGTTAATGCATTTAGAAAGGCAAAATTGTCCAGATGTTTTTGAGGTCAAAATTTTTTGGACAATACTACCCTTCTAAATGCACTAACTAGAGGAAATATAAGGGATTTGAAATGGATGGATCATTTTCTCTTCAAAAATAGGTGACAAGTGTCATCTCTCAAATATTTTTTTTTTGGGAAAATTACAGTTTACCCTCCCAAAGTTGACAGCGTTTTTCAATTCGAACACCAAAGTTTCAATTTTTGCAATCTACCCCCCAAAGTTCCAAATTTTTGCAATTTGACCAATTGTATCCAAAACTTCCCATATTGTCCCTAATTTTTATTTTTTTATTTTTTAGAAAAAATTCAAAAAAAAAAAATTCAGGGTGGCTGTAGCCACTCCTTTGCCCACTTAGCCATTTTTGCACCCTTCAAAAAAAAAAAATTTTTCCATAAAAAATTAAAAAATCAAAAAAAAAATTATGGGCAATATGAGAATTTTGGGATAATATTGGTCAAATTAAAAAAAAAAATTGAAACTTTGTGGGGGTGCATTGCAAAAATTGAAGCTTTGATGTTCGAATTGAAAAATGCTGTCAACTTTGAGGGGGTAAACTGTAGTTTTTTTTTTTTTTAATATTTTTAAGAGTTATTTATTGTCATTCTACTAATCTAGGAACCTAAACATTAATTTTTGAAAAACTCAAAGATGTTAAATGACACTTATCACTTATTGAAATAAGTTGAAGGAAATTTGTATCCTTCTTGTCCCATCAATAAGTGAAAAGACAAAAATACCCCTAAAATATTTGAACTAGAGAGAATCCTATTTCGGGTATAAAACTCATGCAGAGCTCATTTATTAGTATATGTAGCATTTCTCTTTATTTATTTATTTTATAAGTGCTAATTCTATGACTGATTTTTATTATTTGATTATCAAGTTGTATAATAATCATACTAAATAGCATTACTCATACAATAAATTACATTTTTATTTTACAACTATTCTATAGGTGATTGCTTGTTTGAATAAAAGTCATAAAAATAGGTGATGAATGGTTGTGGGAAGAAAGGTGTCATTCACGCTCTCTTGCAGTCTTGTTTACTTTTGTTGTGGGTGCTACAAGTTGTGACGCATACTGCACCTCCGGTTGGGTGTGGTTGGGAGGGAGAGAAAGCAATAATGAAACAAACAATGACAAACAATGACGCGTGCGCATGTGCATGTGCGAAGGAGGGAGCCTCCACAATGGAGTCAATGACACTAGTGGTGCGGTGGCCACATGTTGCGTCTCTTTCTACTTCTTTTTTTTAAGCTGTCCACACAAGAGAGAGGTAATTCGAATTAGTGACATCTACTTTATTAGACATGGTCTCAGCCAATTGATCTACCTCTTAGAGACATGTTGTGTCTCTTTCAAGTAATGATATAAAAACGACGAGGAATGCTAGGCTTATAAACAAATTGTACAGAAAAAACTTTTACAAACTGATGTGGCATACCATGATTCGATATAAAATAAGTTCAAATTTTGAAAAACCTAATCATATTGTGCCACATCAGTTTGTAAAAGTTTTTTCTGTAAAATTTGTTTATACGTCTAGCACTTTTCAAAGAGAATTATTGTCCTCCTAGAATCCTACCAAATATGACATGACATTTAAAATTACCATTAAATTTGAGATGATTATCATTGAATTTTGATCTATTGGTTATTTTAAATGTCGCATCACATTTGAGAGGATTCTAGAAAGATTCTAGTCCTCCTTATATTATTACTCGCCTCTTTCTTTGTTGAAGGTTGGTGGTTGTTTGACTTTACCAAAACACAAATTGCATTCATGAATTGATGAAGATTGAAAGAGTCACCAATGTTGTTGCTTTTTTGCTCAGTTTGGTTTGGGCTTTTTAATAACATAAAAATTCTTTTATAAATTCGAAAAAATAATTAAAATTAAACAATTTAAAATTAAAACTAAAATCTTTTTTTTTTATTAAAAAAAAAAAAACAAAAAAGAATATATATGGGAAGCCACCCCAAATGGATAGCCATTTAGGGCCCGTTTGGGAGTGCGATTTCAATAAGTGTAATTTTAAAAATTGCATTTTTGAAATCGCTACTTTTTAAAATCGCGTAGGTGTTTGGTAAAACATGTTAAGAAATATTTTTTTTTTATCAATTGAGCGTTTAGATAACATTAGCATATAATTGCGGTTTCATGGCCAAATAGGTAAATATTGCGCCAAATATTGTTTTAAGGGAAATTGTGATTTTGGTTTAAATTTGCACTTTTTTCAAATAAGCACCTCCTAGTCCGCTTATAGAAATCGTATATTTTTTCATGATTTTAAAATTTACGTTTTTAAAATCGTAATCCCAAACACTCCAAAATTGCGATTTGGTTTAAAAACACAGATTATTTTTTTAAAAATGCATTCACAAACAGACCCTTAGCCAAAAGGGATGGCTCATTCATCCCATTTTTCAACTTCTTTTTTTGGATTAAAATAAATAATTTTTATATTAAGGATATTTTTGTCATTTGTAGTACATTGCAAATTTTTGGTGGTTTGGATTTGGGGGAAGAGGAATATTGATGCAATCTTTAGATTGAGAGAGACATTACAAATTGAGTATTAGTTTGAAGGGAGTACGTTCATTTTTCCTAAAATTTATCGAAATTAGTATCTACAATTTTTTTTTAATCATTCTATTTATATTTCGTCCAAAAATTTAATGGATCGTTACGACTATTTGTCTAGTATGTCTGTATAATGAATAACTCACTCTAATATAAATTTGGCCCATTTTTTTGTTGGGTTTATTATGAAATTAGAAACTTACCCTAAATAATTATAAAAAAGGGTAAAGTCCATATATCCCCTCAAACTACCACTCAATTGACAATGTCCTCCCTCCATCTTCTCCAAAACTTTCAATTGTGACACTGACCCCCCACCCGAACTACCAAAACATTGTCAATGGACCCCAAGGCTTGCAAAAAAATAAAAATGCCCCTATATATTTCTTAATAAGACAAAAATACCCCTATAAGTTAAAAAAAACTTTTATTATTATTATTTTTTTTAAAATGGAAAAAATTTAAAATTAAAAGAACAATTTTTTTTAAAAAAAAATTATGTTTAAACGAAAATTTTTATTTTATTTTTTAAACGGAAATTTTTATTTAAAAAAAAACCATTTTTTAAAAGAAATATTTGTTTTAGAAAACGAAAATTTTTATTTTCTTAAATGAAAATTGTTAATTTTTTTTAAAATGGAAATTTTTATTTAAAAAAGTTTTAAAACACAACAAAAATTTTCAATTTTTATAACAAAAAAAATTGAATTTTTTTTTTTATTTTTTTCTTATAAAAATGATTTTTTTTAAAAAAATTTAAATGTGCCACCCTTTGAATTTTTTTATTTTTTTTTTTAGTTTAAGGTTTTTTCTAGGAGTTTTTGTATTTTTTTAATTTTACTAAGGGTAGTTTTGTCATTGGGGGAAACATTGACAATTTTTGGTAGTTTGGGGAGGAGATTGTCACAATTGAAAGTTTAGGGTGGACATTGTCAATTGGGTGGTAGTTTGAGAGGAGTATGTGGACTTTCCTCTTATAAAAACTATTTAGAAGCCTTGTTCCCATCTTAAAATTGATTCCACCTCTCATCATCAGTTCGAAGTCTTTGCCTTCATCTCCCTTGACCACCTTTGGCACTGAAGAAATCTTGTTGTTCATACAGACTCTGTCCCCAACACCTTCAATCTTTCCAAACACATTACCCATTCTACCCTAACCCACCTCAAAGCTCTTTAAACCCAAACCTGTCATTAAAGTCAACTTTGATTATGCCATTAGAAACTCTTTCTCTCCTCTCAAATGATGGGTCTATGTCTATCCTCTGGCAGCTTTCTCACCAGCATTTTCCCATTTCTACATCTCCTTTTGGACAGTGAAAAGTGCACACCTTCAAGTTCTTTGTGTCATAATTTTGATTTGAGAAATTATTCTTTTCCTTAGATGGTTCTACTTTTCTAAATTATCATGTGATCAGTTTATGTGTGGAACCCACATGAAGCTTATAAATCTAATAGTAATTTTAAAAAGTAAAAAATTAAAAGACATAAGAGGATGTATAGCATGTCTCGATTGATTTTGTGTCATCAAAAGATACTAAACAATTGAAGTCAACCAATAGCATGTGATTCCCTAGTAAAGACCCACGACAGTGCCATGGGTTTGGTGAGGACCCACAACAATGCAGTGGATCATGTGACCCACGACAGCTATAGTGGGTTACCTATATATATATATATATATATATATATATATATATATATATAAAGGCTACTTTTTGTTGCTAGGGAATATTAACAATATTTGGTAGTTTGGGAGGGGGTATTGACGTAATTTAAAGTCTAGGAGGACGTTGACAATTTGGTTATAGTTTGATGGTAATATATAAACTTTTCAAAAAAAAAAAAAAAAAAAAAAAAGAGAATGGTGGACAAACCCAAGAGGGAGATCCATCTTGCAACCAACAACGGGGTGAGATCTCTCAAGTGATCCACCGGTAGGAGAGATTCCATCTTATACTTTCAAAATTAATTAACGGTGGTAACTGTTAGAGTATATCATGGAGTTCAATAATAATAGTCATAGTTGAAGACTATTACTTACTAAGAAGAATATCACTAAGTCACACTCGAAGATTATCACTGAGTTAGAGTAAAAGTCTAGCTATAGTTAAAGACAATCACCTAGCCAACCTAGCTAGAATATAAGTCTATTTATATCCAACATGATTCTCCTATAAATGGGAGCATGTTATCTTGTAAACATTATTTAGAGAAATAAGAGCTTAATGCAGCCTTAGGGGGTTATGTTGTGGACGTAGGTCATACACCGAACCACCTAAATCTCTGTGTCATCTCTATCTTATTATTCCGGTTTATTATTTTTGCATTATCAGTTTCTCTCAATAACTAACTTAGAGTGTTACTACTAGCACTCCTACATTAATTAACTTGTAATTAACTCAAATACTACATTTGACAATAAATGTCAAAGTAAAATATAGCAGAAAGTTATATATATATATATAGCAGGGAGTAGGGGAGAGTGATGTACATGCAATTAAGATAATTTAAAACAAAACAATAAAACCAGCCATGAAGCGGTAATGACAGTTATATGATCAAAGATAAAGAACTGATATTAAAAACAGTTGAGAAAATAGATAAACAAAGCTTGATATAAGCTGAAATCGTTACAGATTTAGACAAAGCTTACAAAAGTAAGTAATAGTGCTTACTGAAGTAAGTGGTAGAAGAGAAGGCAAAATATTAAGACAAGGGAATGACAAGAAAGTTTCTGAGGAAGTTAGAAGACCTCTGGAAAACCTCTGCCTTATAATGGGGGAGGGGAGCCCGTTATATAGGCTAATTACATTGTGTAAAACAAAATACAATCATGAACAAAACAGTGAAAGCAGATGCCGTGTTAATGCGGTTAAAAGTGAACAGTAGAGGCACGTTCGGCACCAATCTGGAACAGTGAAGTAGTCAATCTTGAACAGTTGCTGTCGGCACTATAGTGTCGGCAGACAAATCTTGAACAGTGAAGTGAATAGTGCATCTGAACAGCAATCCTGTACAGTGTCCTCCGTGACAATGAACAGTGATTTTGCACAGTAACTCCAAATAGTGATGAACAGTGATCCTTCGAAGATCTTGGTGAAACTAGCATTCTAAAAACCAGCCGTTTATGAGCTAGTTATTCTTCATCATCAGAAATTGAACCAATAGAATCAAGGTAGGACTGAATCCATTGTTTCTTTTTGGCAGAATATTTAGGAACTAGTGGAGGAGGTGCTATGGTTGGCATAGCAGCAGCAACTCTTTTGGTTAATATTTCAACCTTTTTGACAATGGGGTCAATTTTGGGGGACATTTCCCAAGTTTTAGCTTGAAACCAATGTCTTTCAATCTTTTCATCATTCCTGGTATATTTCCATTTTAGAAACCAAGGAATTCTGAATTTTTTGGCAAAATGAAGTATTGGGGGGAAGATAGGGTCATATCCATCATAGCAACCGTCACAGGTGATGTGGGAAGAAAACAGATGATAAGCGTAGACAAGCTGAGGGGGAAGAACTTCAATGGTTAGGCCAAATTGATCCCACCATTCTTTAAACCAAGCAGGAAGAAAACCATTAAATTCTTTATCAAAAGTAATAAACCAGAAATGTTTGGAGTCAGGGTTCTAGAAAAGCAAAAATTGGAACCAGGCATTCACATAATCATAATAAGAATAGGGAACCTGAGAGTTAGAGGAGGGAATAATGGTAGAAGGGTGAGATCCCCATTCATCGATTAAGATGAACTTGACAAAATATGCAATGGTGCCAACAATCGTTTGGGGATTGTTGTGCTTGGGAATAGGTCGAAACCTGACAGATTTGGTTTGAATCAAAATATCAGTGAAAAATGACAAATCTTTGAAAGGATGTTCAGGGATCCAATGAAAATGACAGGGAAAGTAAGAGCGAGCCAGTTGCTCTGGAGATTGAGAATGATCTTCAGAGGAGAATATATATTGAGTAAAGGGAAGAGTAACCCAAGTAAAAGAAATATTGACAGGAGGACTGGATTCCGTCTGAGAACCAGGCTTAGTGAATTGGCTAAAAGCAAAGGTTTTTGACTGGGAAATATGATAGTGACATTGGGAAAGGCCAGGGAGATTATCGGCAATAGGATCAAGAGGAATAGAAGGTTTAGGTTTCAAAACAGTATTAACCTTTTCCTTGCCCTTTTTGCTGGCCGTTTTGGCACTGCAAAAATTCACGAGTAAGAAAATCAGGTATTGAATTGTTAGAACCTCTAATATATTCAATATCGAAATCAAAAACACTTAAAATGGCTTGCCATCTGGCAAAAATCTGTTTTGAAGCAATATTTTCAACATCTTTTTTCAAAATGTATTTGGCAGATTTACAATCAATATGTAAAAGAAATTTTTGATTAAGCAAATCAGACTGAAATTTAGTAATGCATAAAACAACAGAAAGAATTTCTTTCTTAATAGTACTGTAATTAATCTGCGCACTGTTCCAGGATCCAGAGTGAAATCGAACAATTTGTTCGGAAGATTCTGGGGAAGATCCTGGGGAGACAATTTGTTTGAGAATACCCCCGAATCCAATTTCAAAGGCGTCAGCATCAACAATCTTGAAAGAATTATCAGAAGGGATGCCTAAGCAAGGGAGAGTTTTGACATGGAGCTTGATTTCTTCGACAAGGGAAGTATGAATATCAGACCAAGGAGGAGGATTGCCTTGTAACCTTTCAAACAAAGGTTTACAATGTTTTCGCAAATCCTTGTAGAAATTAGCAATGTAATTCAGAGATCCAAGAAATCGTTGAAGTTGTGATTTCTCAGTGATAATATCAGGAAATTTGTCAGCAAATTGGATAGCCGTGTCAATAGGACGAATTTGACCTTTGGAAATATCAAATCCAAGAAATTTGATTTTATCCTGGAAGAGTTTGATCTTTTTAGCAGAAACAAAAAGCCCGTTATGTTTGATGGTTTCTAGAAAAGATTTCAAATGTTTCCAGTGTTCATCAATGGACTTTGAGAAAACAAGGACATCATCAATATAGACAATAGTGAAATGACTGAAGGGATTGAAAATATCGTTCATGATATTCTGAAATTCACTAGGGGCATTCTTTAAACCAAAAGGAATGACATTCCATTCATAGTGTCCAAAGTAGGTAGTAAAGGCCGTCTTGTACCTATCACTATCCTTAATCTGGACTTGCCAAAATCTTTACTTCATATCAAACTTAGACAAAATAACAGCGTCGTTAAGACGACTGACCAAATCTTTCCTGTTGGGGATAGGATACCTAATCCATTCTAAAACATCATTGAGGGGCTTATAGTTGATAACCAATCTAGGAGCACCTCGTTCTAACTCAGCATTCTTCATGACATAAAAAGCAGCACAAGACAAAGGAGACTTACTCTTACGAATAATTCATTTAGCAAGTAAATTGGCAATTTCTTTTTGACAAAATTGTAAAGTTTCGGCATTCATTTGAATAGGCTTTGCTTTAGTTGGGATTTTGTTTTCAGAAAATTCTTTAACATAAGGCAAAGAAACAATATGCCTTTTCCTATGCCAAAAAGCATTAGGAAGTTCAGAGTAAACAGAATCAATGATCAAGGTACTGAAAGCAGAAATCTTTGATTGCAAAAGCTTGTCAGAAAGCTGTTCAGCAATCTTTTTGTATCTTAACTCTTGTTTGAGAAAATTAAGTTGCTTATGCTTGGCAGAAACCAAATTCAAACAACTATCATCAATATCAAATTTGGAAGTAAAATGAAATTTCACTTCAAATCCCATTTTAACAGTTGAGACACCAGTGTCGTCAATTGTTATAGGGTAGAGCATGACAATAAAAGGAAGACCAAGAATTACTTTATCAGTCATATTCTTGACAAGAACAGCAGGAATATGGAAACAAACATTATTTTGGCAAACATGGACGTTATTCAATTCATACTTAATATGCAATTTATTTCCACTGGCTGAATGCAATCGTTCTGTGGATTTTTCAAAATACTTGCTGGGAACAAGTCCTTCTTGGATGCAATTTAAATCAGCACCAGAATCAATTAATGCAATAACATCAAGAGTAAAATCAGGGGAAACAATGATATGTACTTTAGAATACCATTTGGGAGGAGCAATTTTGTTGATCAAATTGAAAGATTGACATTGTCAGAAACAGGAATGGGCTCATACTTTTTTAAAGCAAGAATTTCTTTCCTTATGCTACTAATCTCATGTTGTAAATCTGAGACAGTAACTGCTTTGGATTTTCGTTTTGAAATTTTTTCCAAAGTATTTTTAGGGAAAGTTTTAGTACTAATTTGCCCTTCAGAACTGGTTAGAACAGAACAAGTACTAATTTTTTGCAAATCAGGTGGAGTAGATTTTGAGCAAAAATTCTTTGTAAGATTAAAGGGTTTAGATCCATTAAAGATCCTTTGGAGTTTTGGCTCCATTTCAATCTTACCAAAGTTTTGTTCAAGATCTCTGATGTCAGAATCAGTAGAATCCTGAGAAGAAGTTTCAAAATCAGAAGAAGAAACTTTTTTGATGCCAAAATTCTGTTCAGAAGAACTGGCACGAGCAGTTGTCAACTCAGAAAGCAATTTGTTGACTTTCTCAAGGTTCATTTGAGAAGTCGTTTTAAACCAGAATATTTTTTCAAACTAGGCAAAGAAATCAGAGGTTTTTCAATTTTTGAAGGAGTAGAGGAAACTTTTGGATCAGAAGAGAGAGGAGGAATTTTCTCTTCGATGCGGTCCAATTGTTGTCCTAAAATATGGAGAGAGTGGGAAACAAAATTATTTTGTTCGATAATCTTCCTATCGTTATAAATAGGATTCTTATCATCATGAGTTTTGAAAGGAGAACATTTAACAACAATTTTGTTGACATGAAGAAGAGTATTTTCAAGAGGAGGATGAGAAGATCTGACAGTATATTTATCTTCTCTGGTAAAACTCTTTTTGAGAACATTCAAAACGTTATCGACAGGGAAATGTTTTTGAAGATAATCAAAGAACAAGATATGTTTTTGGGACTTAATCATCATCTCAGCCCATTTGACCTTGATGAGATTTTGTTCCTTTTCAAAATATTTGGCACAGTAAGCATGCCGTGAAGCACGATTTTCAGAAGATTTAAAATCTTTGTTCAAGGCAGGCCAATCAATGATAGAAAAGAAATCTTTGATGGGAGCAGTAGCAGTGAGAACATTACACTAATGAGGAGCAGTGGGAAGAGGAGCATTAAAATCAGAAGCAGAAGGAGAAACAGATCCACCTTTGTCATCCGTTTGGGGATGATTTCTAGTAGAATAAAAAGCAAAAGAAACTTGGGAATCGGTAGAAATTCCTTTGAGTTTCAAATCAGGGTTAACATCAGGACAAAGAGGAGGAGGAGCGTTAAGGGACTCATCTACTTCTTCATCACGACGTCGGAGTCCTTCTGAGGTTGTGGAACCAGCAAAAGAATTCCTTCGTTCGTTAACCAACTGAGATCTTTCAAACAGAGGTCTTTCGATTATGTTTGAAAGTCCTAAATCAGAAAAATTGATTTTGACAGATCCATCCATGTATTGCTGGATGTAATCAAGATTAGAGGTATCATTTACTACTCGAGAAGGTTTTGCAACACCTTCCAAAAACCATTCGTTGGGGAGGTCAATCTCACTCGATCGAATCATTTTCGGAGTTTTGATATTAGCATTCTGAGTAGAACTTTGAATTAACAAAGTAGATTCACCTGGATTCTTGATCACAGCTTGTGGATCTAGATTTGTCTTCATCAATTTATAATAAATACGATAGATGATAGCAAGAGGTCTGCTACCTTCTTCCATATTATAACCAGAAGTCAAAATATTAAGCGTCAAAGCTTTCAAAATATGAATATCATTCAAAGCAAGCGAAATATTGGGGAAGACATCAAAATGGACAGGGCCATTAAACAGAGAAGACTGAATCATGCCAAGAATACTGGTATGAAAATCAACAAATCTTGCATCACGCAAGCATAACAAAACAAAGGCATTAATACCAAGTCGAGTCAATGGCTTGACAGCAACTTGAACAGAACCAATATGCAAAAACTTAAAACCTTTAGCAAGAGAAATGTTAATGAATTTCTTGTTAAACAAGGAGATAGTTTGATCTTTGCCGGTAATAGCAAATGTTTGTTCAACAGTTTTGACAAAATATTCAGATTTAAAGACAAATTTAGACCATGAAGTAGTATAAACATCTTTACTAGAAAGCTTGGGAATGTTCTATTTATCAAAAATAAAATTATTATCACTTTCGACAGAAAAATGTTCAGAATTAACCACGTCAGGTGGCAAACTGGAATGAGAGCTAACAGAAGAATTAGATCTCCACATTATGACACACAAACTAAAGTCGAAATCTCTCACTGGGCAAAGTCTTATAGGATCTCATCCTAGGTACTCACTCACAAGGCAAACTTCCTAAGCATGTCCTTCCTAGACGCAAAACTATCCACACATACCCTTGGCCTAACCCTCAGTTGAAACCAAAACTATTCACACATACCCTTGGCCTAGCCCACAGTCTCTTCTTCACGCCCTAACAAGCCAACCCAGGCTTTCAACAGGACTTACAGATACCTGAACAACTGTAGTGACGGGGTGGTGAACTACCGTTTCCTACAACCAAAGTGACCGGGTGGTGGACTACCGTCTAACAACTAGGAGCTCAATTCAGAGAAAGGTTAATAGGGAGTAAATAAATAGGAGAAGAACAAGAGTATACTCAGGGGGGGTCAAGGGAGAGCAGGGTGTACATCAAGCAACAAAGAGATCCTATCCCCTCCATGTTTGGTATCAGAGCCGTAAGAGTTCCGATCTCTTTGCTGCTTGATGTACACCCTGCTCTCTCTTGACCCCCCTGAGTATAGTCTTATTCTTCTCCTCTTTATTTACTCATTGTTAACCTTTCTCTGTATCGAGCTCCTAGTTGTTAAACGGTAGTCCACCACCCGGTCACTTTGGTTGTAAGAAACGGTAGTTCACCACCCCGTCACTACAGTTGTTGAGGTATCTGTAAGTCCCGTTGAAAGCCTGGGTTGGCGTGTTAGGGCATGAAGAAGAGACTGTGGGCTAGGCCAAGGGTATGTTTGAATAGTATTGGTTTCAACTGAGGGTTAGGCCAAGGGTATATGTGGATAGTTTTGCGTCTAAGAAGGACATGCTTAGGAAGTTTGCCTTGTGAGTGAGTACCTAGGATGAGATCCTATAAGACTTTGCCTAGTGAGAGATTTTGACTTTAGTTTGTGTGTCATAATGTGGAGATCTAATTCTTCTGTTAGCTCTCATTCCAGTTTGCCACCTGACGTGGTTAATTTTGAACATTTTTCTGTCGAAAGTGATAATAATTTTATTTTTGATAAATGGAACATTCCCAAGCTTTCTAGTAAAGATGTTTATACTACTTCATGGTCTAAATCTGTCTTTAGATCTGAATATTCTGTCAAAACTGTAGAACAAACCTTTGCTATTACCGGCAAAGATCAAACTATCTCCTTGTTTAACAAGAAATTCATTAACGATTCTCTTGCTAAAGGTTTTAAGTTTTTGCATATTGGTTCTGTTCAAGTTGCTGTCAAGCCATTGACTCGACTTGGTATTAATGCCTCTGTTTTGTTATGCTTGCGTGACACAAGATTTGTTGATTTTTGTATCAGTATTCTTGGCATGATTCAATCTTCTCTGTTTTATGGCCCTGTCCATTTTGATATCTTCCCCAATATTTCTCTTACTTTGAATGATATTCATATTTTGAAAGCTTTGACGCTTAATATTTTGACTTCTGGTTATAATATGGAAGAAGGTAGCAGACCTCTTGCTATCATCTACCGTATTTATTATAAATTGATGAAGACAAATCTAGATCCACAAGCTGTGATCAAGAATCCAGGTGAATCTACTTTGTTAATTCAAAGTTCTACTCAGAATGCTAATATCAAAATTTAGAAAATGATTCGATGGAGTGAGATTGACCTCCCCAACAAATGGTTTTTGGAAGGTGTTGCAAAACCTTCTCGAGTAGTAAATGATACCTCTAATCTTGATTACATCCAGCAATACATGGATGGATCTGTCAAAATCAATTTTTTTGATTTAGGACTTTCAAACAGAATCGAAAGACCTCTGTTGGTTAACGAACGAAGGAATTCTTTTGCTGGTTCCACAACCTCAGAAGGACTCCGGCGTCGTGATAAAGAAGTGGATGAGTCCCTTAACGCTCCTCCTCCTCTTTGTCCTGGTGTTAACCCTGATTTGAAACTCAAAGGAATTTCTACCGATTCCCAAGTTTCTTTTGCTTTTTATTATACTAGAAATCATCCTCCAAAGGATGATGAAGGTGGATCTCTTTCTCCCTCTGCTACTGATTTTAATGCTCCTCTTCCCACTGCTCATCATCAGTGTAATGTTATCACTGCTACTGCTCCTATGAAAGATTTCTTTTCTATCATTGATTGGCCTGCTTTGAACAAAGATTTTAAATCTTCTGAAAATCGTGCTTTATGGCATGCTTACTGTGCCAAATATTCTGAAAATGAACAAAATCTCATCAAGGTTAAATGGGCTGAGATGATGATTAAGTCCCAAAAACATATTTTGTTTTTTGATTATCTTCAAAAACATTTCCCTATCGATAATGTTTTGAATGTTGTCAAAAAGAATTTTACCAAAGAAGATAAATCTACTGTCAGATCTTCTCATCCTCCTCTTGAAAATACTCTTCTTGATGTCAACAAAATTGTTGTTAAATGTTCTCCTTTCAAAACTCATGATGATAAGAATCCTATTAATAACGATAGGAAGATTATCGAACAAAATAATTTTGTTTCCCACTCTCTCCATATTTTAGGACAACAATTGGACTGCATCGAAGAGAAAATTCCTTCTCTCTTTTCTGATCCAAAAGTTTCCTCTACTCCTTCAAAAATTGAAAAACCTCTGATTTCTTTGCCTGGTTTGAAAAAATCTTCTGGTTTAAAAACGACTTCTCAAATGAACCTTGAGAAAGTCAACAAATTGCTTTCTGAATTGACAACTGCTCGTGCTAGTTCTTCTGAACAGAATTTTGGCATCAAAAAAGTTTCTTCTTCTGATTTTGAAACTTCTTCCCTGGATTCTACTGATTCTGACATCAGAGATCTTGAACAAAACTTTGGTAAGATTGAAATGGAGCCAAAACTCCAAAGGATCTTTAACGGATTTAAACCCTTTAATCTTACAAAGAATTTTTGCTCAAAATCTACTCCACCTGATTTGCAAAAAATTAGTACTTGTTCTGTTCTAACCAGTTCTGAAGGGCAAATTAGTACTAAAACTTTCCCTAAAAATACTTTGGAAAAAATTTCAAAACGAAAATCCAAAGCAGTTACTGTCTCAGATTTACAATATGAGATTAGTAGCATAAGGAAAGAAATTCTTGCTTTAAAAAAGTATGAGCCCATTCCTATTTCTGACAATGTCAATCTTGTCAATTTGATCAACAAAGTTGATCCTCCCAAATGGTATTCTAAAGTACATATCATTGTTTCCCCTGATTTTACTCTTGATGTTATTGCATTAATTGATTCTGGTGCTGATTTAAATTGCATCCAAAAAGGACTTGTTCCCAGCAAGTATTTTGAAAAATCCACAGAACGGTTGCATTCAGCCAGTGGAAATAAATTGCATATTAAGTATGAATTGAATAATATCCATGTTTGCCAAAATAATGTTTGTTTCCATATTCCTGCTGTTCTTGTCAAGAATATGACTGATAAAGTAATTCTTGGTCTTCCTTTTATTGCCATGCTCTACCGTATAACAATTGACGACACTGGTGTCTCAACTGTTAAAATGGGATTTGAAGTGAAATTTCATTTTACTTCCAAATTTGATATTGATGATAGTTGTTTGAATTTGGTTTCTGCCAAGCATTAGCAACTTAATTTTCTCAAACAAGAGTTAAGATACAAAAAGATTGCTGAACAACTTTCTGACAAGCTTTTGCAATCAAAGATTTCTGCTTTCAATACCTTGATTATTGATTCTGTTTGCTCTAAACTTCCTAATGCTTTTTGGCATAGGAAAAAGCATATTGTTTCTTTGCCTTATGTCAAAGAATTTTCTGAAAACAAAATCCCAACTAAAGCAAGGCCTATTCAAATGAATGCCGAAACTTTAGAATTTTGTCAAAAAGAAATTGCCGATTTACTTGCTAAAGGAATTATTTGTAAGAGGAAGTCTCCTTGGTCTTGTGCTGCTTTTTATGTCATGAAGAATGCTGAGTTAAAACAAGGTGCTCCTAGATTGGTTATTAACTATAAACCCCTCAATGATGTTTTAAAATGGATTAGGTATCCTATCCCCAACAGGAAAGATTTGGTCAGTCGTCTTAACGACGCTGTTATTTTGTCTAAGTTTGATATGAAGTCAGGATTTTGGCAAGTCCAGATTAAGGATAGTGATAGGTACAAGACGGCCTTTACTACCCCCTTTGGACACTATGAATAGAATGTCATGCCTTTTGGTTTAAAGAATGCCCCTAGTGAATTTCAGAATATCATGAACGATATTTTCAACCCCTTCAGTCATTTCACTATTGTCTATATTGATGATGTCTTTGTTTTCTCAAAGTCCATTGATGAACACTGGAAACATTTGAAGTCGTTTCTAGAAACTATCAAACATAACGGGCTTGTTGTTTCTGCTAAAAAGATCAAACTCTTCCAGGATAAAATCAGATTTCTTGGATTTGATATTTCCAAAGGTCAAATTCGTCCTATTGACAGGGCTATCCAATTTGTTGACAAATTTCCTGATATTATCACTGAGAAATCACAACTTCAACGATTTCTTGGATCTCTGAATTATATTGCTGATTTCTACAAGGATTTGCGAAAACATTGTAAACCTTTGTTTGAAAGGTTACAAGGCAATCCTCCTCCTTGGTCTGATATTCATACTTCCCTTGTCGAAGAAATCAAGCTCCATGTCAAAACTCTCCATTGCTTAGGCATCCCTTCTGATAATTCTTTGAAGATTGTTGATACTGACGCCTCTAAAATTGGATTCGGGGGTATTCTCAAACAAATTGTCTCCCCAGGATCTTCCCCAGAATCTTCCAAATTGTTCAATTTCACTCTGGATCCTGGAACAGTGCGCAGATTAATTACAGTACTATTAAGAAATAAATTCTTTCTGTTGTTTTATGCATTACTAAATTTCAGTCTAATTTGCTTAATCAAAAATTTCTTTTATGTATTGATTGTAAATCTGCGAAATACATTTTGAAAAAAGATGTTGAAAACATTGCATCAAAACAGATTTTTGCCAGATGGCAAGCCATTTTAAGTGTTTTTGATTTTGATATTGAATATATTAAAGGTTCAAACAATTCAATACCTGATTTTCTTACTTGTGAATTTTTGCTGTGCCAAAATGGCCAGCAAAAAGGGCAAGGAAAAGGTTAATACTGTTTTGAAACCTAAACCTTCCATTCCTCTTGATCCTATTGCCGATAATCTCCCTGGCCTTTCCCAATGTCACTATCATATTTCTCAGTCAAAAACCTCTGCTTTTAGCTAATTCACTAAGCCTGGTTCTCAGACGGAATCCAGTCCTCCTGTCAATATTTCTTTTCCTTGGGTTACTCTTCCCTTTACTCAATATCTATTCTCCTCTGAAGATCATTCTCAATCTCCAGAGCAACTGGCTCGCTCTTACTTTCCCTGTCATTTTCATTGGATCCCTGAACACCCTCTGAAAGATTTGTTATTTTTCACTGATATTTTGATTCAAACCAAATCTGTCAGGTTTCGACCTATTCCCATGCACAACAATCCCCAAACGATTGTTGGCACCATTGCATATTTTGTCAAGTTCATCTCAATCGATGAATGGGGATCTCACCCTTCTACCATGATTCCCTCCTCTAACTCTCAGGTTCCCTATTCTTATTATGATTATGTGAATGCCTGGTTCGAATTTTTGCTTTTCCAGAACCCTGACTCCAAACATTTCTGGTTTATTACTTTTGATAAAGAATTTAATGGTTTTCTCCCCGCTTGGTTTAAACAGTGGTGAGATCAATTTGGCCTAACCATTGTAGTTCTTCCCCCTCAGCTTGTCTACGCTTATCATCTGTTTTCTTCCCACATTACCTGTGACGGTTGCTGTGATGGATATGACCCTATCTTCCCCCCAATACTTCATTTTGCCAAAAAATTCAGAATTCCCTGGTTTCTAAAATGGAAATATACCAGGAATGATGAAAAGATTGAAAGACATCGGTTTCAAGCTAAAACTTGGGAAATGTCCCCCAAGATTGACCCCATTGTCAAAAAGGTTGAAATATTAACCAAAAGAGTTGCTGCTGCTATGCCAACCATAGCACCTCCTCCACCAGTTCCTAAATATTCTTCCAAAAAGAAACAATGGATTCAGTCATACCTTGATTCTATTGGTTCAGTTTCTAATGATGAAGAATAACTAGCTCATAAACGGCTGGTTTCTGGAATGCTAGTTTCACCAAGATCTTTGACGGATCACTGTTCATCACTATTTGGAGTTACTGTACAAAATCACTGTTCACTTTTTACTGTTCATTGTCACGGACGACACTGTACAGGATTACTGTTTAGATGCACTATTCACTTCACTGTTCAAGATTTGTCTGCCGACATTACAGTGCCGACAGCAACTGTTCAAGATTGACTACTTTCACTGTTCTAGATTGGCACCGAACGTGCCTCTACTATTCACTTTTAACTGCATTAATGCGGCATCTGCTTTCACTATTTTGTTCATAATTGTATTTTGCTTTACACAATGTAATTAGCCTATATAACGGGCTCCCCTCCCCCATTGTAAGGCAGAGGTTTTCCAGAGGTCTTCTAACTTCCTCAGAAACTTTCTTGCCATTTCCCTGTCTTAATATTCTGTCTTCTCTTCTACCACTTACTTCAGTAAGCACTATCACTTACTTTTGTAAGCTTTGTCTAAATTTGAGCTCAGATCAATATATATATATATATATATATATATATATATATTGATCTGAGCTGAAAAATCAAGTCAGATCTTGTACATCATATACACATAAGAATTATCCTAAGAATTGACTATACAAAAAATATGGAGACATCATGATTTAAAAAAAAAAAAAAATACAAGAAGAGACAAGTGATAAACATACATGGAGAATTCAACCTCTTCTTGCTATTGAGCAAACTGATCAATTTGTGTGGATTTCTCTAGGCCCGAAAGCCATGTTAGTAGACCATGAAGGTGGGCTTCTTGGGCTGCACTTAAAAAAAAAGTAACTCTTGAAAGAAAAAGAAAAGTAATCAGGTAAATATAATTTTTCAAGATATTACATTTTTTATTATAATCCTCTTATAAATTGAAATGGCAATCTACTTGATTTTTTTTAAATTTTATTATTATTATTTTTTATTTTAAAGTGAAAATCTCATTCATTCATAATAAATCAAATATTACAACTATTAGCGATCACAGTATCACGACGAAATTCAAAGTACTCATCCATCCAAATTTTCTTTGTAAAGATGTTTGGACCGTTGCCTTTGCCAATGTATGTGTCACCATATTTGCTTTTCTTTTTGAATGCTCCACAATCCAAGCATGGTAACTATGCAAAATAGTCTTAGCATCCTCAATCAACGTACCATGTCTTAGTCACAATTGATAATTCATATTTTTCGCTTCGAGAAATATGAATTATCTCCAGAACATAACCTTCCAAGATAAGCTTTCGTACGCCTAGGTCTCTGCCAAGTAGAATCACCTTCCAAACTGAATAATAAGACTTTGTCATTGTAAGGTAAATAATATACCGGAATAACCTATAATCAAATTTAATTGTGGAGACTTATAAACTGACGTGACAGCCCCACATGACATTGCCACATAAACCACAATAAAATTATTTTGTTTAATGAGATAAGTGCTATATTAATTTATTTGTGATATATATCATTATTCTCTCATTTATATGTTGAAGTACTCTTCTATTCTATCTATCAAAAACATACTATTTTGTCCAACGAAATTGTCATGAAGGATTTTAGAATTCAACCTTCTTCTTTTTTCTAATTCTAATAGAATACAATTTAGGGTAAAGTCCACATACCCTCTCAAACTATCACTCAATTGATAATGTCCCTCCAAAACTTTCAATTGTGACAATATTCCTCAACACTATCAAAACTTTATCCATATCAATTGCCAAAACAAAACCATGAATCCATGATAGAAAGCTAAAGGCTTGGTTCGTTCTACAAGAATGGTTCCAATCTTTTTTTTGGAGGCATTTTCCTAGAATCTCTCATTCTCTTTTTCATTCGGATCAAGAGTGGTAAAGTTCATTCTCTGTATCATTTTTTCCCTTATTCAATTAAAAAAAAAAACTACTAAATATAATTAATAGGGTAAAGTCTACTTAACCCTTCAAACTAGCATCCCAATGACAATTTATCCCAAAAACTATCAATTACGACAATTTACCCCTAAACTACCAAAACAATGACAATGTACTCTCCAATGCTAACAAAATGACGAAATTACCCCTATAAAATTTTCAATAAGACAAAAAAACCTCAAAAATTTGAAAATAAAATAAAATAAAATTTAGTATTTTTATTTTTATTTTAGTAAGGGTAATTTCGTCAATTTTTTTTTTAAAATTGGGGTAGAGTGTTATTGTTTTGGTAGTTTGGGGGGTAAATTGTCGTAATTGATAGTTTGAGGGTAGATTGTCATTGAGGTAATAGTCTGAGGGGATTAAATGGACTTTACCCTAACTAATATTTATATTTTTTGTTTTAATTTTTAATAATAATATTATGTTACATACCCTCTGAAGAAAAATGTGGACGCAGCCGGCCGGCGAGGTCTCTAGATATGAAAGATGCGCTTCAGTTCAGGGATCAAGTATTATACCACGCATCTTCCAGGTGCTTTTCGGCATTTCCAAGAGAAGAAAAAACATGGCACTCCATTTTAACCAACCATGCAATCCCACGTGGATTTAGCCAACTTCTTTTTTTTGTTTTTGAATATATAGAATGGCTACCGCTGCTCTCTTTATGCTCATTTCTTCATGCTATTGCTAATCTTGATGCTCGTTGCTGTGGGATCACCAACATCTCATTGCTCCATCCCTCACTTCTCTTGTCTTTGATGTAAGTATCATTGCCTTTTTTTACCTTTTTTTTATTCAATATATACAAGGATGATTCTTTAAAACTTAGCATGTTAGCTGATTAAGATTGTATTAAAGTTATGTAAGACATATTATCACGTTCTAAGATTAAACTTTCAATTATGTTTACTTTTCTACTAAGATTAGATTTACTTTCTTTACTAGAAGTAGGTTTACTTTTTTTTTTTCAAGGATTTTTCTTTTATAAATAGGCTAGCTTATTATGTAAAACTCACTCATTGAATTATTATCAAATCAGATAATTCTCTCTCAAATACTATGTGGAGTTTTATATTTCTTTTAGCCTGCGGGCTTGTTTTATCTTTTTGGGTAGAAGACAAAGACGCTTCTCCTTGCAGAATCAAAGACGTTGTTATTTGATTAGTTACCTTATTCTTCCACTATGCCAATTTTATAGTTAGTGAATTTCTTCTTAATCATCACTGCTCATGTGTTATGCGGTTGGTTTATTCTTTTTATTTTTTATTTTTTTTCTCTTTTTATTATTTCCTTTTTACAACCCAAAATATTAATTTGCTACATCCACATTTCACAAAATCAATATTATTGGCTAATAGGAAAAGGACCGAGTGTTACTACATTTGTATTTCTTAAATAAAATGGTCTGATTACAACATCTGATTATGAAATTGAATGAGAAAATATATAATCAGAAGAATATTGGAAGAAATGCAATCACTAAGCCAACAGTTAATGGGAGACCAGACCCCACAATGCTTGAAGCTTCACTCTCACTGTTTCCAGTTGTGGGTGCCATGGCTGCTCCTTCTGGTGCTTGAGCTCCTGTAATTTTTACATATGCATGAGAGGCCAGGCCATTGAAAGCAAAAGCATATATATATATATATATATATATATATACACACGCTATTAAATGTCAGCCACGAAATGATTTCTCTTTAAATGATCTGATTTGACCCATCCGATCGAATGCCTAATCGTAAATGATAAAAGGCCCAATTAGAAAAGTTTTGACGCTGAAATGCTACCGATCGGCCATCGTAAGCGTTTGCATGGAATGTTGCAATATTTTCTTAATCGGAATTGCATCGATTGTGAGATTTAGTTTGCTAAAATGGGTTAGAAGTAGCCTAGAATGACAGGCCCAAATGTTATCAAGTGATTACTGAGTTGATGGGTTCTATACACCTTAATCAAGTAAGAATTGAATTTCTACTGAATATGGTAAACAATATGTAGGCAGGGACGGAATCAAACTTTGGTATGGGTAGGGGCCAAGGGCAAAAAATTTTAATGGGTAGGGGTAAGGAAAAAAAAAAAAAAAAAAAAAAAATCCAAAATTTGTTTGTTTTTTTTTTTTTTGTTTTTCTTAATTTTTTTTCATTGTATTGGGGGGCCATGGCCTACACCGGCCACCCCCAAATTCCGTCCCTGTATGTAGGGATGTAATCTTATTAGGATTAGGAGTTTGTGATGGGTGGAGAGGAAGACCATGTTGCTCGCTCGTATTATTTTATAATAAACTTTTTTATTACATGTCTTCAGAAGGCAAAGGATTCAATTACTTCCGCAAATATTTATGATATATGAAATTGTTGTTTGTTTATATTCTAATTTTCTAGCATATCTATTATTGTTCTAACATGAAAACCCTAGTTCAAACGTCCATCAATACAAACGGAACTCAAAAAAATAAAGAATAAAAAAGTTTAAAGAGGAAGGATTTACCTGGTGACCCCTCACTCCCCGTTGGAGCTCCTATAGGGCCTGGGACAGGGACTCCGAAAGCTGTAAAGCACAGAAAAATAAATAAATAATTAATTAATTAATTTTGAGAGGTTGAACTCCTAAAAAAAAGTTTAAAAAATTTGGGATGAATATAAAACTATGGACAAAGTTTACCTTCAAATTGGGTTGGAGGAATTTTCTTCAACTTACTCTATAAAAATGACATATTATTTTTTTTTAATAATATGTGAAATGCATATGAATTTTTAATAAAATTTATTCTGATTTTGTTCTTGCAACTAAAAAAATTATATGAATTTCATATATTCATAAGACACATGTCACATTTATAGATTAGGTTAAAAGAAATTCTTTCCACCTAATTTGGAAGAAAACTTTATCGGGCAATTAAATTTAAGACAACGAAAAATAAGCGAATAATAATAATTTGCAAGAATAAGGGAGTGGAGAGTACCTGAGCAAGCGGTGGCGGGGGGTGTTTGAACGCCGCAAACGGAAGGAAGCTTGAGAGCCTTTTTCGAATCAATGGAGATCCCATAGCTTTGAGTGGCGTTGGGCTCAAGAAGCACGCAGAGGCAGACGGGGTTGCTCTCCACCTGCCCCGCCAGCTCCGGGCAGCAATCCTTTTCCGGCTTTGTCAAATTGCTTCCTTCCTCCCACATACGTCACCCCGACAAGTTCAGCAGAATATCGGAGCACCCCGCCAGCGCCGACGGCGCCGGTGCCTGCGTTGACGCGCTGTAAAATGTGGAGAAGAATATGGCGGCTGCAACCATGGCGGCGACTCTGGTGGCGGCCATGGGAATTTCTTGTGTGATGTGTGTTTGGGGTAGAAGAAAGTATGGAAGAAAGCAAGAGTTATTAGAGAGTGTGTGAAGAGAGAAAGTAGTTGTGGGAGTAACGAGAGAGTTGAGTGGGAAAGAGGGTTATCGGATCTCATCGCCCACCTCTCTTCCACGAATTCTGATATCCACCTCTCTTCGCATTGATCTCCTCACCACGTGTCGTCCTCATCTTCACCCTTTTTTATTTACCGTAAAAAATTAATAAAATATTCTTAACAAAATTTTTTTTTTTCTGCGCAGGCGAGCTCTGGAAGCTCCGAGAAGTCCCTGATCAGAGAGCCAACTGAGAGATTGAGCTGTTTGGTTTTGTCCGTGATTTTCTTCGAAACTTGAATCAGAATTTTCAGTTTGCCGGAAAGTTTTGATTGTCCACGAAAATCTTGGTTTACAGGTGAGAGAAAGTAGTTCTATTTTTAAAATTTCTTTTTCCATTTAAAGGTCAATTACAACATTCGAACTCCCAAAATCAGGGTTTTTTGGGCATTTAAGTGAAAATCAGCAGGAGTGAGTCACATGCACTATTTTTTGTCTTTTAGCGCCAAATGCTGATGAAGGACGTCAATTAAAAGAAAATGAAAAAATGGATGCACATGATTGGATGCTGGCGTTTTCTTAAGGCATAACTCCAATGCAACACAGCAGAACTCTGCTGGCGTGGTTTTGTTTGTATTACGGCTGTCTTGTATAGCTGTATAGATTTGGTGTCTGTATTGGGTTTTGTTGGCAGCTGGGGTTCAAGAATATTTTCTTCTGGGGTTCAATTGCAGAGATCTGTACTCCAAGTTTACTCTGAAGGAAGTTTGCTGAAGTCTGCAAGGCCTCTCTAGTGGCTATTATGCTCAGTTGCTAATATACACATTTATGTGTGATGGGTACTTAATAATTCAAAGTACTTTTGTCATGTTTTGAATCAAATAATTACCCGAGTACCTCTCCATAGACATGTATCTCGTTGAATTCTAATTATTTTTCCCTACTTATTGCTTTATTTTAGTGCTGCTTAATTAGTGCTTGTGCTTGAAAAGCATGCCACACTGATTCCTACTCAATAAATAAATATATATTTTTTTATAAATAATGTGAACAAGATTGTTGATGCATGAATACATACACTACACATAACAGAGCATTTGGAGGAGGGAAATCTTTTAGGATTTATGAGAATTTTAAAATATTATCTTGTTTGGTTGCACTTAAATAAAGAGAATTCAGAAACCCAAAAGAATGTGGATTCCCTTGGTTTTGCTGGAAATGTTCTTTTTTATTTTTATTTTTTATTCATTCATATGGCGCTAAACCTTTTTGGCATTTTGATGCTATTATTGGTTTTTTTTTTTAAATTTTTTTTTTTTATTGAATATTATCACTACAAAAATTTTGACTGATTCCTAGCAGGATCAAGATCCATTACGATTTTTTAAAATTGTAGATTTTCAAATTATGTAATTTAGGCTATTTTTAGGCATCAAAACACTTGAAAAATGTTATCTATTAAAAATGTGGGATGTTATTAAGCTAACCAACAAGAATTTTCTGCAAAAAAAAACTTTATTTTCACTTTTGTAGAGACACTTTTTCTTCATAAAAGCATGAACCTGATAAAAATATACTCAAATTTCAACTATAACATACAACATTTTTAATACATGACATTTTTTTTAAGTGTTTTGAAGCCTAAAAAATTAAAAATTACGTAATTTGAAAATTTATTATTTCTTTCAAATTGTAGGGGATCCTAATCCCCTAGCATTTCTCTTCATGGACTGTGTTGTGGAATTTTTCTAAAAAAATGTGTCCTATGTTTTTTGAGCACATGAGAAATACATATTTTTTTAATATACAAATTTGTTATAAATCAGCCTTTAACAAATTTGTTAAGAGCTTAAAAAATGCTTTCAATACATAAAAAATGAATTTGTTTAGTAAAAAGCCTTAAAAGTACTTTTTAACTTTTTTTTTTTTTAAAAAAAAGCCCAAAATTGTGTTTTAGAAAAGCTTGAAATGAGGCTTAAAAAAAAAAAAAAAAAAACTCTTTCAAGCTTTTTTTTTTTTATATAAATAGAAGCTCTATTTCTTAACTCAATCTCAAACCGGCTCTTAAAAATTAGGGATAAATAAATTAGGGATAAATACAAAATTCAACTCTTAATATATATATATATATTTTATTAAGAGTGACCAGTATCATCATTTCAGTAGCGCTGACGTGATAATCTAACGGAATCTGTCAAATGTTTTAATGGAATTTGACTCCATAGACTAAAATGGTTTTTTTTGGCATATCCCAAGGATCTCTAAGAGAGTTTTTTTTTTTTTTTTTTTTTTTTACATGTCCACACAAGAAAAGAGGAAAATTTGAACTAATGACCTCGACTTCATGAGGCGTGGTCTCTAACCTTATGAGTCATATGCCCTAGCCGATTGAGCTATCCCTTAGAGATCGAAGCGTTTTATAATTTAGTCCAACTAAATAGACTGGTTTCAAAGGGATTCATTCTTAAGTTTGCTCTCTCATATTTAGTTTCCGTGTGGGAGCCATCTCTCTCCCTTGTTAATTTATTGCAATTTGCCAATTAGCCAATATGATCTCCCACTTTCACCATTTTGGGAATTTTCAATGCAACCTAAAAGGCTACTACTGGAACCTTGTCCTTCTATAAATATGATTTTAATGGGGGCCTAATGTATGATATACATCAACTCAAGGAAAAAATAAATTACTTTATTTATGGACAATTTTCTTTAATAGTTCATAAAAATCTATCTATGTCTGAGTTTTTATGAAATTTATATATATATATATATATATATATATATATATATATTTTTTTTTTTCTTTATTTTTAGTTCTATATTCTCAAAATTAAAACATTAACAAACAATTCATCACATAAAATAGTCTTAAAAGTATAAAAACAATTTTCGACATAAAAAATTATTGTCGAAATTCAGTATTATTGATTTTATGATATTTGATTTGCTAATGAATATTATGATTGATTGATTGATTGATTATACACTTTGGCATCAAAATTAGAGAAATATAGGATTAATTAATCGATACTTATCTTCATTAGGGTAATGAGTTTCATTTATCCTTTTCTTCTCAAAATGTTATTGCTTCAACCATTTCCATAATCCAAACATGCCAACGACCAACTACCCATCATTATTTATTTATTTATTATTATTATTTTTTTGAAAGAATATTTTATGAAATAAAGCTAGAACAATTTGCTCTAATAAAACAATATCCTATATACGTGTAAAAATCTCTTTCAATCAAACTTGATCTATGACTTGTTTATCTTCTGTTTTGGCTAAACCAAGATTGACCCCTCTTTTAAATTCTAGTTACTTCAATCTAGCCAACTAGCTAATAGAATTTCAATTATCCTCAAGACTATTTCCTATTTAAACTAGATTTCGTTTAAGACAGAGTTTTTTTTTTTCAAATTGGGTTGGGAGGAACTTTCTTCAACCCACTTTATAAAAATGATATGTGTCTATGTTTTTTAATAATACGTAAGATGCACATGAGCTTTTAATATTATTTATTTCAACTTTATCTTTGCTACTAAAAAAAATGTGCATCTCACATGTTCAAATGACACATTTCATTTTTATAAACTGTGTTAGAGGAAGTTCATTTAACTCAACTTAGAGGAATACTCTGTCATTTGGTTTATCAGCATAGTTTTTTCAACCGTCAATTTTTTTTTTTTTACATGTTCACATAAGAGGAGAAAAAAATTTGATCTGATGATTTTTACTTCATGAAACGTAATTTCTAATCGATTAAGTTACCTTTGAAGACTTCATCTGTCCAAATGAAAACACTTTATTGGAAAACATCCAAACATTTGAGAAAGCAAATTACAAGGTGGCATGCATGTTGATGTTTGTTATAAAGTAAGTTTTGGGTAAGCTAAAAGCCAAAGTGGGAAACCATCCGTCTAAAATTCTCCAATGTTCGCATTTTAGAAGTAAGTGTCGGTTTGCTCACTCTTCAATTGGCACTTCACACGACTCTTTCATATTTGGCCCCCACACCCGCCGCCCGCCAGCCAATAACTTACAGCCTGGCAACACCTCAACGAGTAATGCTACTTAACATTATATTTATATTAATGTCGTATAACTTAAATATGAACATTAGTCAATAACTTTTATTTTTGTTAAAAAAATTGGCTACTCATTTCTTAAATCTAGTATGCTCGGAACATATCTGCCTTTTAACTGTATTTATACATGCGTTAGCGGAATATTAGAGTCATAGATATCACCTGATTATAAAATTTTTTGTTCGTATTTATAATTTTGTAACCTCATAATATGTGACTATGATTTTTGCAGAGTTTTCTGCTTCGTGTTAGAAGAGATTTTTGCTCTGCTCTGTAAGAATTTTATGCTCGTGATCTTTAATCAATGAAATCCTCAGATTTCTGTTCATTCTCTTAATCTAAGAACTTAAACATTAATTTTTGAAAAATTCAAAGATGTTGAATAATACTTGTCACTTATTGAAATAAGTTGAAGGAAATTTGTATCATTCTTGTCCCATCAATAAGTAAAAAGATAAAAAAACCCTTAAAATATTTGAACTGAAGAGAATCCTATTCCAGATATGAAACTCATGTAGAGCTCATTTATTAGTATATGTAGCATTTCTCTTTATTTATTTATTTATTTTATAAATGCTAATTCAATGACTAATTTTTATTACCTGATTATCAAGTTGTATAATAATCCTATTAAATAGCATTACTCATACAATAAATTACATTTTTATTTTATAACTCTCGTACAATATTAGGGTGATTCCTTGTTTGAATAAAAGTCATAAAAATAGGTGATGAATGGTTGTGGGAAGAATGGTGTTATTCACGCTCTCTTGATTACTTTTGTTTTGGGTGCTACAAGTTGTAACGCATATTGCACCTCCGGGTTGGGTGTAGTTGGGAGGGAGAGAGAGCAATAATGAAACAACAATGACGCGTGCGCATGTGCGAAGGAGGGAGCCTCCACGATGGAGTCAATGACATTAGTGGCGCAGTGTCCACATGTTGTGTCTCTTTCAAGTAATTATATAAAGACCATGAGGATTGTTAGGCTTATAAATAAATTGTACACAAAAACTTTTTACAAATCAAGTATGATTAGATATAAAAGAAATTTAAATTTTGAAAAATTTAATCATATTATGTCATATCAGTTTGTAAAATTTTTTTCTGTAAAATTTGTTTGTACGTCTAGCACTCCTCAAAGAAAATTATAGTCCTCCTAGAGTCCTACCAAATGTAACATGACATTTAAAATTACCATTGAATTTGAGATGATTATCATTAAATTTTGATCTATTAGTAATTCTAAATGTCATATCACATTTAAGAGGGCTCTAAAGAAATTCTAATCCTCTTTATATTATTCCTCGTCTCTTTCTTTGTTGAAGGTTGGCGGTTGTTTGACTTTACCAAAGCGCAAATTGCATTCATGAAGATTGAAAGAGTCACCAATCTTGTTGCTTTGTTGCTCAGTTTGGTTTGGGCTTTTTAATAACATATAAATTCTTTTATAAATTCGAAAAAATAATTAAAATTAAACAATTTAAAATTAAAACTAAAATCTTGTTTTTTTTTTTTTTTTTAAAAGAAAAAAGAATATATATGGGAAGCCACCCCAAATGGATAGCCATTTAGTCAAAAGGGATGGCTCATTCACCCCATTTTTCAACTCTTTTTTTGGATTAAAATAAATAATTTTTTATATTAAGGGTATTTTTGTCATTTGCGGTACATTGCAAATTTTTTATAGTTTTAGTTTGGGGGAAGGGGAATATTGATGCAATCTTGAATTTGAGAGAGACATTACAAATTGAGTATTAATTTGAAGGGAGTACGTTTATTTTTCCCAAAAATTTATCGAAATTAGTATCTGCAATTATTTTTTTTCTTAGTCATTCTATTTATGTTTCGTCCAAAAATTTAATCGATCGTTACAACTATTTGTCTAGTATGTCTGTATAATAAATAACTCACTCTAATATAAATTTGGCCCATTTTTCTGTTGGGTTTATTATGAAATTAGAAACTTACCCTAAATAATTATAAAAAAGTAAAGTCTACATAACTCCTCAAACTACCACTCAATTGACAATATTTTTTCTAAACTTTCAATTGTGACAATGTCCCTCCAAAACGCCAAAACGTTGTCAATGTCCTCCCAAGGCCAACAAAAAGATAAAAATGCCCATATATATATATATATATATATTAGAAAAATGTTCTTTTTAATTTAAATTTTTTCCTTTTTTTTTTTTAATTAAAAAAACAAATTGAACTTATATTTTTGTCTTATTGAGAAATATATATATATTTTAAAAGAAATTTTTTTATTTGTTTTTTGAAAACGGAATTTTTTATTAATATATATATATATATTTTAAAAGAATTTTTTTTTTTTTGAAAACGGAATTTTTTATTAAAAAAAAAACATTTTTTTTTTAAATATTTGTTTTAGAAAAACGAAAATTTTTATTTTCTTAAATGAAAATTGTTAATTTTTTTAAAACAGAAATTTTTATTTAAAAAGGTTATAAAACACAACAAAAATTTTCAATTTTTATAACAAAAAAAATTGAAATTTTTTTAATTTTTTTCTTATAAAAATATATTTTTGAAAATTTTAAATGTGCCACCCTTTGGATTTTTTATTTTTTTATTTTTATTTTTTAGTTTAAGGTTTTTCTAGGAGTTTTTGTATTATTATTATTATTATTTTTTTCAAAATTTTTTTACTAGGGTAGTTTCATCATTAGGGAAAACATTGACAATTTTTGGTAGTTTGGAAAGGACATTGTCACAATTAAAAGTTTATGGGAGATATTGTCAATTGAGTAATAATTTGAGGGGGTATATGGACTTTCCCCTTATAAAAACTATTTAGAAGCCTTGTTCCCATCAGTTCCAAGTGTTTGCCTTCATCTCCCTTGACCACCTTTGGCACTCAAGAAATCTTCTTGTTCATGCAGACTCTGTCCCAAACACCTTCAATCTTTCCAAACACATTACCCATTCTACCCTAACCCACCTCAAAGCTTCGAACTCTCTTTAGACCCAAACCTCCTCCCCTTGGGGTCATTAAAGTCAACTTTGATTATGCCATTAGAAGTTCTTTCTCTCCTCTCAAATGATGGGTCTATGTCTATCCTCTAGCAGCTTTCTCACCAGCATTTTCCCACTTCAACATCTTCTTTTGGACAGTGAAAAATACACACCTTCAAGTTCTTTGTATCATAATTTTGATTTGAGAAATTATTCTTTTCCTTCGATGGTTCTACTTTTTTAAATTATTATCAGATCGATAAGTTTATGTGTGGAACCAACACAAACCCTATAGATTTAATAGTAATTTTAAAAAGTAAAAGAATTAAAAGACCATAAGGAAATGTATAGCATGTCTCGATTGATTTTGTGTCATCAAAAGACACTAAACAATTGAAGTCAACCAATAGCATGTGATTTCCTAGTCAAGACCCACGACAGTGCCATGGGTTTGGTGAAGACCCACAACAATGCGGTGTATCTTATGACCCACGGCTGCTATAGTGGGCTACCAATTTTTTTTTTTAAGGGTAAATTTGTTGCTAGGGAATATTGACAATATTTGGTAGTTTGGTAGGGGTTATTGATGTAATTTAAAGTTTGGGAGGACATTGACAATTTGATTGTAATTTGATGGTGATATATAGTCAATGTAGACTTTTCAAAAAAAAAAAAAAAAAAAATTGGTGGACAAACCCAAGAGGGAGATCCATCTTGCAACCAACAACGGTGTGAGATCTCTCAAGTGATCCACCGGTACGAGAGATTCCATGTTACACCTTCAAAATTAATTAACGGTGGTAACTGTTAGAGTATATTATGGCATTCAATAATAATAGTTAGAGTTGAAGACTATTACTGACTTATAGTTGAAAAATATACTAAGTCACACTTGAAGACTATCACTGAATTAGAGTAAAGTTTAGCTATAGTTTTGACTATCATCTAGCCAACCGAGCTATAGTATAAGTCTATTTGTATCAAACATGATTCTCCTATAAATGAGAGTATGTTATTTTGTAAACATTACTCAGAGAAATAAGAGCTTAATGCAGCCTTAGGACTTTATGTTGTGGATGTAGGTTATATACCGAACTACGTAAATCTCTGTGTCATCTCTATCTTACTGAAAGTACTGCATTTGACAATAAACATAAGAGTAAAATATAGCAGAAAGTAAAAAGAAATATTGATATGAGCAGCTGAAAACCAAGTAACATTTGTTGAGATCTTGTACATCATATACACATAAGAATTATCCCAAGAATTGACTATACAAAAAATATGGAGACATCCTGATTTTTAAAAATAAAATACAAGAAGAGACAAGTGATAAACATACATGGAGAATTCAACCTCTTCTTGCTATTGAGCAAACTGATCAATTCGTGTGGATTTCTCTAGGCCCGAATGCCATGTTAGTAGAACATGAAGATGGGCTTCTTGGGCTGCACTTAAAAAAAGTAACTCTGAAAAGAAAATGAAAAGAAATCAGGTAAATATTATTTTTCAAGATATTACATTTTTTATTATAATCCTCTTATAAATTGACATGGCAATCTACTTTATTTTATTTATTTATTTATTTTTAAAGTGAAATCTCATTCATTTATAATAAATCAATATTACAACTATTAGCGATTCTCTGTAGAGATGTTTGGACCATTGCCTTCGCCAATGTATATGTCACCATTTTTGCTTTTCTTTTTGTATGCTCCACAATCCAAGCCTAGTAAGTGAATCCATGATAGTAAAGGCAGAGCCACAACAGCCTTTGAGGGTGCCATGATTTTTAATTATTTATTATTTTTATTATTTTTATTTATTATTATTATTTTTTTCTAATGGGACTAGCGGCACCCTAAAAATAAAAATAAAAAATCTTTTTTCCTTTTGATAGCCCATAGTCTCACTCTTTCTTTCTCTCTCATATACTCCCTTTCCCTTTCAATTTCTTCCCTGTCAACACAATTCCTAATTTAAGTGTTCTTTAAATTTGGATAATTTGGTTATTAAATATTGAGAGTATTGGCAGTTAGAATTTAAACATTTAATTGGAGAATTTGAGTCATTTGACACAATTCTAATAACCAAAAAAAAAAAAAAAAAAACTTCTGAATTTTTTTTGCTTTGGCCCCCTCCTATAAAACTTTATGGTTCCATCCTAACCTACCTTGTAGAGGTTCCGATATCAAAAAAAAAGAAAAAAAAAAAAAATCAGCGGCACTTACAATATGAAATGTCTCGCTTTGTCACTGCATGATAGAAAGCTAAAGGCTTGGTTCGTTCTAAAAAAATGGTTCAAATCTGTTTTTTTTTGAGGCATTCTCATATGATCTCTCATTCTCTCTTATATTCAGATCAAAAGTGGTAAAGTTCATTCTATGTAGCCTTTTTTTTTCCCCCTTATTTAATTAGAAAAAGAAAAAAAAAATTAAATGTAAATTTTTGTTTTAATTTTTTAATAATAATATTATATATGTTGCGTACCCTTAGAAGAAAAATGTGGACGCAGCCGGCCGGCTAGGTCTCCAGATACGAAAGATGCGCTTCAGTTCAGGGATCAAGTATTATAACCACGGGTGAATTTAAACAGCACGCGGCTAACGCCGTGTGCTGTGAATCTGGACTCACCATACCACGCATCTTTCACCATTCCACGTGCTTTTCGGCATTTCCAAGAGAAGAAAAAACATGGCACTCCATTTTAACCAACCATGCAATCCCACGTGGATTTAGCCAACTTCTTTTTTTTTTTTTTTTTTTTTTTGAATATATACCATATAGTAGGGCTACCGCTGCTCTCTTTATGCTCATTTCTTCATGCAATTGCTAATCTTGATGCTCGTTGCTGTGGGATCACCAACACCTCATTGCTCCATCCCACACTTCTCTTGTCTTTGATGTAAGTATCATTGCCTTTTTTCACCTTTGTTTTATTCAATATTTACAAGGATGATTCTTTAAAACTTAGCATGTTAGCCGATTAAGATTGTACTAAAGTTATGTAAAACATATTATTACGTCCTATAGCTGACGTTTACGGCAACTTACTATCTTTCATGTATACAGGCCACTCTCTTTCTGTGACTCAAACTCATGACGTGGTGCTTAATTTTGATACCAAATTATTCAAATTTTAAGTAGAGCTCACTTTTAAAGACCGGCATGTTAGAGGAGAATATCAAAAACCTAATCAATATACACATGATTGAAATTGAACTTAATTATGATAATAACAAAATGTTAGTGTTGGTCAAGCACAAGCACCATCAAGGGACTAAAGGGGATTAGTTGCCATGACTTATTAGACTCTGCCGACTAGCAATAATAGAAGATCAAAATGTAGCTCGCATTATTAGTTCATCCTCCTTTTAGCATTCTTAATGAATTAGTCAAAGTTTAGCTAAAAGCCCACTTTATTATTTTAACTAGCCATTTTTTAAAAACAATGCACATTAAATTCTTTAAATATTTAGAGAAATGCTAAGGGTATTAATTCTTTTGTTAATAGATACTTACTAAACCGATGTGTATTTCATCTATTGAAGAAAATCAAAATAATTAATTAAGAAAAATATAACAAGTATCAATGAATGATTTACACATTAGTTTAGTAAGCCTCTGTTAGTAAAAGAGTTAGTACCCCTTGTATTTCTTAAATATTTATCTACTTTTTTTTTTTTTTTTCTCTTTTTTTTTTTAATAGTAGTTAGAAGGCATTCTTATGAAAATCCATCTGTCTTTTTAATTGCGTAATAATTCAACCTAGCTTCAAAATTTAAACCGGATCCTTGTGAAAATTCATTTAATTTTCGTAAAGAAAGAAAAACAAGATTCTCCGTTTGTTTCGGCGTAAAATAATTTATGAATTTTTTATTTTTTATTTTATTTTTATTTTATTGTGTTTGGTGCGACGGAAAATAATAGTCAACCGAAAATATTTTTTGTTTGACCGAAAATTCTTATTTAATTTTAGGAAAATAGTTTCTATTTTTGAAAACCGTAAATAATTTTTCAAGCTTGAGCATCTTATTCTGAAAATCGACAAATTTGGCTAGGACGCCGCTGGGACCCTACTAGGACCCGACCAAGACATTTTCGGGACCTAGTCAAGACCCCATCAAGACTCAATCGGGACTTGCCGAGACTTGATTGGGACTTGACTAAGACATCGTTAGAACCTGGTTAGGATACTACTAGCACCCCGCAAGGACCCACCTGAACCTGACTGAGACCCCGCCAAGACCTGGTTGGATTCAATGAGGACCTGGTTAGGACAATGTCGGGACCCCGCTGGGACCCGGTCGGGACTCAATTGACACATTGCCGGGAACCGTTTAAGACCCGATCGGGACCCTCTAGGACCCAATCAGGACACCGCTAGGACTCGGTCGGGACCCCGCTTGGACCTGACCAAGTCACCGTAAAAACTTGATCGAATCATTTTCGTAATTTAAAGTTTAATATGATTGAATTCGTACGCACCGAAAAATGTTTTTCAAACTCTTTTGGGATGATGCCATCTGTCCCACCATCCTCGCCATATTAACATATCTTAGTGCCCATCTTTAATAAAAAATAGCAATCCTCGTTTTCTACTCGAAATGATCAAATGACAGGTAAGTGGGAATAAAAAACAGAACCCACCACTGACCTGGGGATTTTTTTATTATTTTTTAATTATACGGTATCTGTTCTTATCAATTTAAGACCTGAGCAATTTGGTGGAAGATTACTGAGAGCTAAACAGGTCAACATATCTGTTCATCAAAGCATAGCAAAATGGAAAGCAATGGAAATCATACACCAGAAAGGTACATATATTTGTTCTTCAACAACTGCACAACTTTTTCTGGGAAAAAAAAAAGGCACATCATATCTTTTATGTTTTTTGTGCCCATTTGTGGGGATTTCTTACAGGTATGCGGTGGTTACAGGAGCAAACAAGGGGATTGGGCTTGAAACTGTGCGGCAACTTGCTTCCCAAGGCATAACGGTTGTGTTGACGGCTAGAGATGTGAAGAGGGGGATGGAGGCCACATCGAAGCTCCACCACTCTGGTTTGCCGAATGTTGTTTTCCATCAGCTGGATGTTTTGGATTCCGTCAGCATCCACAATTTGGCCAACTTCATCCGGGACAAATTTGGGAGGCTCGATATCTTGGTAAGTGTTAAAGTATTGATTTAACGATTAAATAAGCTTATCATATTTGTGGGATCCATTATTGACTTATGTAGGGTTCACATAAGTTTACAAATTTAATGGTTTATCTATTTTTAAGCTTTTGTCAAAATGCGTTTTTGGCAATTTTTAAGCTTTTTAAACCCTTAAAAGCGCTTTCAATTTTTTTTTACCAAACATGTATTTTTTTTTTCTTCAAACAGACTTTTGAATACTAAACTCACTTTTAGGCTCCTCAAACATACACCAAAACGGACCTTTAATTATAACATGAGATGAACTAAATTTGAAAAAAAATATTGATCCCTAACATTTCTCTTTAATTAAACTGGTCATATCCCTTGACCTTAATTCGCTAATTTGATGTTCGGTTCGTAGGTTATATAAAAAGTTGTCAAGAACGTGTTGAGATATGAATATAAAACCATATAATGATGGGGCAATGTTACAGTGTCGAGTAGTAATCAGATCGGGGTTTTTTTTTTTCAGTTGGAGTGCATTGATAATTTGACTTGTGCAGGTTAATAATGCTGGAGCTAGTGGACTCTTAGTTGATGAGGAAGGCCTAAGGGCATTAAACATAGATCCCACATGCTGGGTAAGTTCATAAAATTAATGCACTAAATTATTGATGCCTTTGTTGAGACGGGCACCCAATAACTATTTACAATTGATTCAGCTCTCAGGGGAGGCTTTCAGTTTGGCTCAAGGAGTGATTAAACAGACTTATGAGAAGGCAGAAGAATGCTTGAATATTAATTACTATGGTGTGAAAAAAGTCACGGAGGCTCTCCTCCCACTATTACAGCTTTCCCCTGCAGGAGCAAGGATTGTGAATGTGTCTTCTCTCAGAAGTGAGCTCAAGGTAAAAGCCACTCTTCCTCAAACTACTTATTGTTTATCCCTTTACAAAATGCCATAAGGTTTGCTGCATTTACCCATTTGTGCATAATATATGTTGGTAACCAGAACTATGGCCTCTTTTATCTTATGTTACAAGAAAAGTAAAATCTTGAAAAGGTCAAAATGATGGTGTAAGTTCATCTTCTATAATGTTCTAGCATGAGCTTGCTAAGAAAGAATGGATTGAGTCACTCATTCCAAAGAGAAGGGAAATTGGTAGTATCACTGCTAGAAGAAGAACGCTTAGATAGACACTGACAAAAACCGTGACCCCTTAATTTGCCTGGTTTTGGGCCAAACTCATTATTGAATTATAAAATAACACTAAATCTTAAAATATACAATGAAATACTAATAACCTAATTAATTAATAAAACCTAAATAAAACTAAGGACTCAATTTATTTATTTCTCTTTTTGCATCCAAATGAGCCACAGAATACCGGCCTATACTTAAATTTACCTCGGGCATAAATATAGGAGGAAATCATTTTCATTCAAGTTAGAGAATTACAGAATTTGATACAAACAAGGAGGCATGTATTACTAGGCATGTGGCACACCAAGTATTATCACCTACTATGAACACAACGATAGCTGAGGGTTCTTTCTTTTTCCTTGAATTTTTCTAGCCATTGGCTGATTGATTTCTTTCCCTTGTTGGTGCTAGCCGTTTGGGTGATTGATTGCTTTTCCTTTGTTGGTGTTATCCATTGCTTGGGTTAGTTGTTTCCCTGTGAGTTTGATTGCTCATTAGGCTCACTATTAATCATTGCTTAGGAAAGAAACACATTTGATCAATTATTTCTTTCAAATCCTTTCACCAAGCTGAATGTGTCACATAAGATTGTCTAACAGAAGCATCATTTTACGCAGACAATTCCAAGTGAGCATATAAGAAAAGAATTAGGCGACATCGAGACTCTAACCGAAGAGAAAGTGGATGCGGTTGTAAGAAGATTTCTGCATGACTTAAAAGAAAATGCTCTTGAAATCAATGGATGGACGTTGATGTCGCCTGCTTATAGCATCTCCAAGCAGACCCTCAATGCCTACACTAGAGTTCTTGCCAAGAAGTACCCTAACATGTGTATCAACTGCGTTCATCCCGGCTATGTCAAGACGGATATCAATTGGAACACAGGAATAATGAGTTTAGAAGAGGGGGCTAGAGGCTCTGTCATGCTCTCTCTTTTACCTGATGGAGGCCCTACAGGACGCTACTTTGATCGTACTGAAGTGGCTGAGTTTTGATTGAGGGTTTTGTTAGTCAGTTTACTGAAGTGTTTTTTTGTTTTTTTTGGTACTCCTATAAAAACAGATTATGATTGATGAATAAACAAATATTTTGTTTGAGGTGTGACTCATTTTCTCTTTGGTGGTGAGACTACCAAGACGAGCAAGTGAGATTATAAATTAAAAGGAGATTTAACTTTAGGGAAACATGCAAAATCAGGCTCTTTAGTTTATTTGATTTGCAATTAACTCCATAAGGTTTAGTCTTTACAGTCAAATTCTATTTACTGACTTAACAGATTCTGATAGCGTGAAACGTTAGAGCCAATAAAATTGTAGTACTTGTCTTATTTAAGTCAATGCCACACTAATGGAATATGTTAAATTAGTGAAAAAAATTTGACTGTATGAACTAAATTATTATTTTTTTTTTGACATAACTCAAAGACCTTTGAGTTCATTTTGATACCACATAAAGCTAATTTTAAATCAAGTAAACCACAATGACTAATTTTATATTTTTTCCTTAACTTTATTTTCTACTGTTCTTGATCCCTGTTGCGTCACCACGTTATGCGTCAAATTTTTAGATCTCGGATAACAACTAGCTTTTTGTTTCTGCCGACAAACTTGGGGGACAAAAATAAATTTAGAAAAAATTGCTGCAAAATCAAGTCTTGTGGTTTGGTTTTTTATAGAATCAGTCACTTATTATTTTAATTTTATAAAATATATTCTTTTGGTTTGTTTCTATATAAAAATGTTCATTTTGTTAGCATTGGTAATATGAGTAATGCTATTCTTTATATTTATTTACCACACTTATTTCACATCGGTTGATACTGCAAGTTGATTTCTCATGTCAACCACTTTAAAAACAAAAAGTGTTAATAACTTAAAACATGCCACATAAGGAAATGTGAAATGAGTGTGAAGACTAAAGAGTAGCATTACTCTCATAACAGAAGTTAATGCCACATGACCAAATAAATACATAAGAATTAATGATATATCAACATGTGGTAATCTAACATAAATTATAAATTTATATTACATAAAAAAGAAATAAAATTTAAATTTAAAATTAGAATATTTCTTACTGTAATAGCGTCCAACTGCATAACATCTAAGTGTGTTAACCACATCTCTATATCATATTTTGGACAACAATTCAAGACTACAATGTATTTTGTAAATATGCTCTTCAAATTTAGTTTCCATCATTACGATGATAATTTGAATTTTTTTTTTTGGAAACTTCAGTTTGCCGCCCCCCCCCCCCCCCGCGAACATGTAGCCGATTTGACAAACACCCCTTAAACTTTCAAAAATCACACCTAGGCCCCCTGAACTTTGGTTTGCTCTCATGTAAGACCCTTCTGTCTATCTGAGTCGTCAAACCCAAGCGTAATGACCCTCACATGATTTTCACGTGGTTTTTTTTACCACTGACTTACTCATTTTGCCCTCATAGTTACTAATCGAAATACCCAAACTACCCTCATTCGAAAAGGTATAAAATTAAACCTAAGTCTTCCAAATTGTCGAGTCCAAATTGCCAAACACTTCTATAAGGGACTGATCGTGCGAACCATCGTCTTCGTCGTCGGCGAACCATTCTAGTTGAAGTTTAGGTGTCGATTTGCAACGGTTTTGTCAGAAATACCATTTAAATAAGTTGGGATCCACGATAATCAAGTAAGTTTCTTTATCTCCAAAATATACATTTAGGGTTTGTATTAGAAATTTTCTGAAATTTGTGTTTGATTAACAATTTGTATTGGATGTTTGGGGGGGTTTTGCATGTAATGCCTCTGGAAGGGGTTTTGTGGAGTTTTTAGTTTAGGGTATTATTTATTTGAAGTGGGTCATATTCTCGTCGCTTTTGAAATTTGTTTAGTGTTTGTCAAACAATGCGTTAAAAGTTGTTATATGTTTATGGTTTAGGGTCGTTGGTTTTTTTCAAAGTTGTTGTTCTTTTGTCTGATCTAAGTGTGGTCCCCTAGCTTCAACTTGTGTTGGACATGTGATTAGCACTATGAGTTTTATACATTGAATAAAGTGGTCAAGTTGTCCCTTCTATTACCTGTTATTGTGTAGATCATGTTTGGTTGCTATCCTTAAAAGAGACAACTGTACTTAGTGTATTGGCAGAGAGGTTCACTTTTTTTTTGTGAAGTTGTTGTTTATGGTTTAGGGGTAATGTAGTCCTTTGGGTATAGGAAAAACGGGACCACACTGCATAATGTGCAGCAGAATGTAGTATTTAGATTTGGTTTTCAAATTATTAATTAAACCTTGTGGTTTGTTCATGGCTGCTATGAGTATAGTGGTAAGATGGAGAATTTTTTAAAACGGACAAAAAGTTGTGTTTGTGATTAAATGAACTATGATAAAATATATGCTTTGATTGGGTCCAGTTGTTGGCCATCAGTTATGATTGTGTTTTTTTACTTTGCTGAAATTGTTAGTTGGGTTGTTTTTACTTTGCTAAAATTATTAGTTTATGTTCTTTTTACAACAATGATTGATGAAGACATAAAAAAGTTTATTGCAAATGTCTGCTCATTGGTATATTTATAACTTTCTCATTGTGATTAAATGTATTAGAATAAAATACATGCTTTGATTGGGTCTAGTTGTTGGCCATCAGTTATGATTGTGTTGTTTTTTTACTTTGCTGAAATTGTTAGTTGGGTTGTTTTTACTTTGCTGAAATTGTATTCATTTTTTGTGATTGGAATTGTTTGGGGTATTGTATTAAACCACCTTCAATGTAATGAATATGACATGATACGCGATAGGTACACAATGTAAGATGTTTGAGGTGCTAATAGGCAATGTAAGATTAATTATGTTGGGGGCAATGTTAGTAATTATCCAGACCCATATGATGGAAACAAGTTAAAATTTATTGATATAGAGGATATGTGTAGTACATATGGGTATAGGTCTAGGGACCTTGTTTATTATAGTTTACCAAGATTGCCTTTAGACCAAGGCTTAAGACTTAAGTCATCTAACTACAACGTAAATGAAATGGTGGCAAAACATTTAGATCATTTTCTTTTAGTGTTGTATATAGTAAGCAGATGATGTAGTTGATGGAGATGAAGATGAGGATTCAGAGTATAAGAGGAAATTTGTGTTTAGGAAGGATGCCTTCTGGGATTCAGTGCTTAGTGATGATATAGATTGTATTAATTCTGATGGGGATAGCATTCATCCTAGTGGGGACATTGATGAGGGGGTTGGAAATGCATAAGGGGTTGTTCAAGAGGCAGATGTGGAAGGGGATGTTAGGGATGTTGTTGGGGAGGGTGATGCTGTGGAAGGTGATGCTGGGGAGGGTGGGGAAAAGTGTGATGGTAGTGTGTAGAAGTATGATAGTGATCAGCTAGAATTACCACATTCTAGTGGTGATGATAGTACAGTGCACTCAACCTGTAGGGATGTAACCAAAAGAGTCACTTTTGATCCTACTGATATGAAGAATCCAACATTGCTTGTAGGGAATACATTTTAGAATGCAACTGAATTTAGAAAAGTTGTGAGACAATACAATATTATTAGAGGGAAGGATTTGAAATTCAAGAAAAATGAAAAGAAGAGGATTGTGATTGTTTGCAAAGATATAAGGTGCAAGTATAGGGTGTATGGGAGGCAATTGAAGAATGGGATGACATTCATTTTTGTATCCCTAAGGCCCAAACATAGCTGCACTAGAAAGTACCAAAATCATATGGTCACTTCAAGTTGGATTGCTGAGTGGTGCATGGATTCTTTCAGGGAGCAGCCAAACATGCCCATAGATGTGTTGCAGAAAAAGGTGAAAGCCAAATATAATGTGGATGTCCATCTTAGTTCCCTGTATAGGGTAAGGAAAAAAGCAAGAGAATAATCCATGTAAAACTGGATGAGTAGTACCATCGATTGTGAGATTATTGCTCTATGGTTAGAAGCACTAATGTAGGTAGTTGCTTGATTTTGATGGTTGAGAGACCAATGCCTCAGGTGCCATGCAGATTTCAGAGGCTTTGCATTTCGTTGGCAGCCATGAAGAATGGTTTTTTGGAAGGGTGTAGGCTTATTGTGGGTCTTGATGCATGTTTTTTAAAGGGAATGTATAAGGGGTAGTTGACGTTTGCTGTGGGTAGGGATGCCAACAACAACATGTACCTTATTGCAATACTGTTGTAGAGGCTGAGACGAAAGATAGCTGGACATGGTTTCTGGAGGCGCTTGTTGCAAATTTTGGCCCTACTCGACATGGGTTAACTTTTATTTCGAATTGACAGAAGGTAAAATACTTGTAGTTATTTGTTATTCATATAAATTGAGTGTTTAGTGTAATGCAACTATTTATCTTTTCAACTATTGTGTAGGGCATCATTCCGAGCGTAGAACAAGTATGTCCGCAGTCTGAGCATCGTACATGTGTTAGGCACTTATACGTTAATTTAAAAAACGCAGGTCATCGGGGGGTGCTATTGAAGGATCTTCTTTGGCGAGCTGCCGCATCCTACACAAGGACTGAGTTTTACGGAGTAATGGATGAGCTAAAGAGGGTTAGTAAGGATGCCCATGCCTACCTAGAGAAGGTTGATCCTAACACTTGGTATAGGAGATGGTTCAATACACATTGTAAGTATGGCCTCTTACACAACAATACTTGTGAAAGTTTTAATTCATGGATCAAAAAAATTTCGTGACCAGACAGTCTTGAGCATGTTGGAAGGGATTAGATGTAAGTTGATGAGAAGATATGTGAGGAAGAAGGAGTTGATAAGTTCAATGGAAGAGGCATTAAGGCCAAAGATTAGGAAGAAGCTAGAAAAAGAAGAGGATGAAGCCACTTACTGTTGGTGTACATATGCTGGTCAGGGTATGTTTGAGGTTGAGTGCCTTGGGAGAAAATTTGTTGTAGATATGGAAGCTAGTACTTATGGCTGCAGGAAATGGGATGTAACTGGTATGCTTGACTAAGGTTGTCTACCCTGTGCCAAGTGAAGAGCAATGGCCTAAAAGCAACCAACCAAAGATTGAACCACCCAAGGCGAGGGCAGCTCCTGGCAGACCTAAAAAAATGAGAGAAACGGGTGTTGATGAACCAAGAAATTCTAATGCAATTAGGAAGGGGAGTAACAAGAATCAATGTGGATACTGCATGAAGTTTGGCCACAACAAGAGGTCATGCGTTGCCAGGCATAGACGAGATAAAAGAAGGTCACGTGTCATGCAATACTATAGAGATAATGCATCAACTGACTGGAATTTAGACATGGTATCCACTCAAGTTATTTGACAAATTGCTGCTTATTGTTTAATTTACTAAATTGGTTTACATATTTCATTATTTATTTATTTGTTCATTTTTTCTGTGTTTGTAGTTGGATGGATCTTCAACTGCCACTTAAACTACCGGCAGGAAAATGGGAAGAGTGAACACACCATCAGGTTCGAAAAGGGCAGGGGGATCACAATCTGGTGGTTGTTTCAACAACCACAACTCAAACACCTTCACAGCCGGCATCACAGCATGTCTCATAGACTACATTTAGGCCAGCCTCACAGATTGCATCACCTCATGTCTCACAGCCTGCATCCCATCTTGCAGCACAGGCTGAATTTAAGCCATGTTCAGAGATTGCATCACAGCATGTGTCATAACCTGTGGGAGTAGCAACTTCTGTAGTATATTCTACAGGAAATGCACCTGCTGCCACCCAACCAGCCAGAACAGTAACACCTTATGCCTACAAACAAAATGTGGGTAATTCTTCATATCCATGTAATTAAGAGGGAAAAAAAAATATAGGGGCCTAATTGTATACCTAACTTGCAGGCATCTACCATTTTTGAGAACTAAAAGAAAAGAACCCTAGGATTGGCAACAAGGTCGAGGGCAAGTGGTAGGCTGAGGGAACATGTTTGAAGTGGAAGAGAACCTGCCAACAGACAGAAGCTTGTTGTTGATCTGACTAGCAGCTCTTCTGAGCCACCACCAATTCCAAGTGGTGGACCATTATGCTCTTGGGGTCCTCTCAGAGTTGGCGGTATGACATTTAGATCAGCACCACATGATTTCGACATGCAAAAGAGCCAAGGGACAGGTGCTAGACATCCACCAGGTTTTGATGAACATGTTCGAAGAATGGACAAAGAGAAGAAGAAAATGTGGGAACCATGAATGTTTTGTGTGAACGTGTGTTTGTCTGACTTTTTTGTGTTTTGGGTGGCTTGTAAACATTGTAATGGATGAACTTTATTACAACTTGTAGCTGTTTGCGGTATTTTGTAAGCATTGTAATGGATGACCTTTAACTACTTGTAGTTGTTTGGTGTTAACTTTATTTTGTTTTTGACCATTTACTGCTTGTAACTATTTGGAGTATTTTGTAAACATTGTAATGAATGAATTGTAAATGATGGTCATGTATTTTTGGCAACATTTAGATAAATTGAATACTTTTGGATTTTGATTGTCTATGTAATTTTTTAAGTAGTTGTGAGTATTTATATATAGTGTTTGCTATGATTTTGATAGTTAGATTAGTTTAGAAGTGCTTATACATTTAGTGTTCTTTTGTTGTTAATTAGATTAAATTGAGTACATGTGGATGATGTAACTTTTGGATTTAAATTGAGTTAAATTGAGAACATTTAGCGAATGTTTTATTTCCCAAGATGAAGGTAACACAGCAGCAAGCAATAAGAGAAATTGCGGTCACAATACCATAAATTTAGTGAACAAATCCGTTTGGATACTTGTAAAATTGTACCAACAAAATTCATACAAACGATACCAAATATTACAAATAGTTGGGTACAAAAAACCTACTGATATGGTCAATTGATACAAGTCTAATACAAATAAAGATAACAAAATGTATTTTTCAGCTGCTTAACATCAACCTTGATGCAAGTCCATTAGAAAAAGGGAAAGACATCAATACAGCAACAAGATAGCAATAACATGCAAGTGCAACTCGAAACTTCAGCTACATCGAACGATAGCCCTACCTTTGCCTTTACTTTGTCTTTATATCTTTTTATTTCTTTTTCATAATATCAATTGAGTGACAACTTGATATTTTTAATCAATTCTAAATAAAATCAATAACCCTCGTGGGATCGATCTCGTACTTGCTGCACTATATTATCATTTGATCTTGTGCACTTGCGAGTAAAATGTACTAATTATTATCTATTAATTTCGGTAGTATTTGGCACAACAATCGTTCAGTATGTTTAAGTTGAATACATATTGTCTTTTGAGCGTGGCACCATTTTTGAGTCGCATTGAGACATACATATAAGAGAAAGGGGGGAAAAGTTATTCAATATTTCCATCAAGCTGATGGAAAAGACATACATATAATAGTTTCGCTTTGAGACCACGTAAATTTGTGTCTTGATTCTCTCTTTTCGATTCCACTTATTCATCATTGTTGTGCACGGTAACAACAATTGATATCAGAGAAATGAGGGAAAAGTTCAAGGCTCGCCTAATAGCAAAGGGTTACTCACAGCAGAAAGGGGTTGATTATGAAGAAATATTTTTCCCAATGGTCAGACATACTTCCACCAGAGCAGTATTGGCGTTGGTAGCTCATTATGATATGGAATGGAATTGGAGCAAATGGATGTAAAAACAGCTTTTCTCCATGGTGATTTGGAGGAGCAGATTTACATGGAGTGGCCAAAAGGATTTGGTCAACCTGGATAGGAGCACATGGTTTGTAAATTGAAGAAATCATTTTATGGGTTGAAGCAGTCTCCAAGGCTGTGGTATAAGCGGTTTGACTCCTACATGATCAAAATTGGCTACAAGAGATGTGAATATGACTGTTGTTTGTATGTGTGGAGCCTTGATGATGGCTCATTTATGTTTCTGTTACTGTATGTGGATGATATTCTTATTGCAGCTAAGACTATGGTGGAGGTCAACAAATTGAAGGTTTTCTTGAGTAGATAACTTGACATGAAAGATTTGGGCGCAGCCAAGAAGATTCTTGGGATGGAGATTTGCAGGGACAAGGATGCCAAGAAATTGTGGCTATCTCAGACTGGCTATGTGAAGAAAGTGTTAGATAGGTTTAGCATGGAGAATGCGAGACCGGTGAGTACACATTTGGCAAATCACTTCCGTTTGTCTACCTCACAGTTGTCCAAAGATGGTTGGAAGATATGTCTAAGGTCCCATATGCCTTGTAGTTGGGTGTGTGATGTATGCTATGGTATGAACTAGGCCAGATTTGGCTCATGCAGTCAGTGTACTGAGCAAGTACATGGCGAATCCAGGGAGACAGTACTGAGATGCAGTCGGATGAATTTTCAGATACTTAAAAGGTACTACAGAGTATGGCATCACTTTCGTTAGACAGAAAAGTGATCTGTGAGTTGTCGGGTATGTAGATGCAGATTATGCAAGGGATTTTGATGACTGGAGGTCGACCACAGGTTATGTGTTCACTCTTGCAGGAGGACCTATATATTGGATGTCTATAATCCAGTTCACGGTTGCGATGTCAACGATTGAGGTGGAGTACATTGCGGTGGATGAGGCTGTAAAGGAAGCTTTGTGCCTTACAGGGTTAGTTAGGGAGCTGGGTATTCAGCAAGGTGGAGTTCCGTTGTATTGTGATAGTCAGAGTGCAATTTACTTGGCAAAGAACTAGGTGTATCATGTGAGAACCAAGTACAATGATGTGAGGTTTCACAAGATCAGGGAATTGGTTGCTACAGATGAATTGTTACTTGAAAAGATTCACACTTCCGAAATGCAGCGGACATGTTGATGAAGCCTTTTACCGCAGACAAGTTCAAGCATAGCTTGGACTTGACAAATGTCTCCAAGTGCTAGAAAAGAGAGGAGAGGAGGCGGCATCCCCAAACTTATCAGTTGCAGGTGGAGGCCCATTACTTGATTATATTCAAAAAGTTGAATACTCGCTAAGGTGGAAAATGTTGGAACAAGTGGCTCATATTCTACTACTAACCCATTGGGTGTAATTAGTTTATGTGGGCTTGTGGACAAATAAGTGGGTGTAATTAGTATATGTGGACGTAGGCACATTGCCGAACCACGTAAATCTGTGTCTCGACTCTCTTTTGATCTCTCCCTTTTCGATTCCATATTATTCATTATTGTTGTGCACGATAAAAACAGTTTTGATTCCTCTTGTTTTTTCTAAGCATGTTCAGAGTCGTCTATAAACCATTATAAAAGTTGAAGGGAGTACTTATTTTATTTTATTTTTAATCTTGAAATGAGTTAATGAGGATAGCGGTGACATCTTTAGACTTTTTTTTTTTCCGAAGAGCACTAAGTCACCGACTTAAAACCAAAGTTTTTATTTATTATTTATTTATTTATTTATTTATTTTTTTAATTACATATATATATTTTTTAAAAAAATATAAACCTAAGTTACCCAAGGTCACGTTAGGGCGATTTTATTTAGAGAAACAGTAAAATTGAGGCTCGACTTGTTTGAATGCGATTTGTGAATAGTGTAATTTTTTTTTTTAAGTTGTCAAAAAAAAAAAGTTTTAGGTATGTACAATGATTAAGCTTTTATATTTAAATTGCTCTTTTGAATTATTTTTTTAACAAAATATATAGTTAATACTATTTACTGTTATACTACTGTTATGGAATTTGGCTGATGTGAACGTGAAAATTTGTCTTTGAATTGTGATTTTCCAAAAAAACGCAATTTGAAAAAACATGGCATCATTTTAATTCAGGCGTGAAAAAATAATTTGTTAATTATATTTATATGTTTTAAACAATAATTAAATATTTGAATTGTTTATTTATTTCGTTCGTTATATTCTTTAATTAATTTTTGTTCTTTTTTTGAAAAAGAAAGAAAGAAAAAATTTCTTGACCTGTTTGAACCAAAATCCTGGCTCCGCCACTGATATAGGTCACACTCTCTGTGACTTGAACTCGGGATATGATGTTTAGTTTTGATACTAAATTATACAAACTTTAGATAGAACTTACTCTTAAAAATTGACTTGCAAGAAGGTATTCAAAAACTTATATACACATGATTAAAATTGCACTTGATTATGATAGTAATTAAGAAAATGTTAGTCTTGGTCATGCACAAGCACAATGTAACGCCCCCAAAATTAGCCTTGACTAACCTGGTAGGGTTACTCGCAATTAACCCAATTTTATCAAATTGTAACTAAATGGGAAATCGCAGCACTAAGCATTATTAGAGTTAATGCATAGGAATGTGAAATAAATCTGAGAAACTATCAATCATTACAGGGACAAGTATATTCTTCTAATAAAGACATGGAGCACCTAACAATAATGTATAACAAACCTGGTAGCAACACGAGAATCCTAAAGTAAAGTCTGCAATGGCATCCGTACCACTCTTGGATTCTAGAAACAGGCTTTCTATAAGAGTAATAACAGCGTAAGACTTAGTAAGTAAATTTCACAATTAGGTATGACATGAGCTCCCTATTATTATGCAGAAATAGACGAGCAGTTCTTGGTAAACATTGAAAAGATGTGTTGTCTCCGTTAATACACCTTGAAAATAATGTTCGATTAAATAAAGGGTGGTGTATTCCCGGCAGCAATCGCCTAAGTAAGTAATGCAGAAAAACCTATGCTTTATAGTTTATAATTATTATATATGGTCTACCCGAGATATTACCTCTTCTCAGTAGGATTGGCACTGTTACGAGGGACCTGTAATACAATGGCAGTGCCCCAACCATTGTACAGTACCGTCCATAACACTAGCAGTCCGACCGAGTCCGACCGAGTCCAACCTTGGGTGGCCTACGTTACTAGTGATGTACGTCCTGTACTGACCGTCCATTAAGGCTGTGCCGTTCACGAAATAACCATTGGATCCAAGGCCCACATAACATACACACATTTGACCATAGAATCAAGTCTATATACTAAGCCCATGTCCGTTATACCGCAAGCACCGGTGTATCATGTCATACAATGTATCTTGTCAACCAGTTAATAAAGCAGTTACCAAGTGATTATAAAAATGTAAACATGCTCATATTATACTTGTGGTCAGTCAACTGACATATCCCACGTTTTGAAGAAAAGTGTTCGTAACTGTTTACTTACCTCGTGTGCTCGCTTGAGTCCTCCGACATCACAGAACCCAGATATAACAAAATATGACACATTGTTATGCGCAGTACTAGAGGAATTCTATGAGTATGGTACTAAGCCTTATCTAACAAAAAAGGTTGCTAGACTCGAAAACACACAACAGTGAGGCTTAAGGGCGGATGCATGGTTTCTTGGCCGTATGTACGGGCTCGAGGGCGTATGTCCGGTTAGTGAGTTAGGCATTCCGGCCAAAGGCTCCAAACTATGTTTTAAGTATTCTATGAAATCTATAGCCTATTATGACACCTTCTAGGCTACTGAATAAACATATGCATTGTAAGAAAACTCAATATCATACAATATAAGGAATCAAAGAGGCTCTTAAAACTTCTTTGAAAACATTTCTTGGTTTTGTAAGAAGGAATGCAAGAACATTAACATGGTGCCTTTTAAAACTTATAATATTAGAAAACCAACAAAATCAACAGTAATAGTAGAAAAATGGGCAAGGGGTTACCTTAGAAGATGGCAAAACACAAGGCTTTTCTCTTTTATCCAAATCCCTTTCGAACTCACAAGAACACGCATACAGGTGATTATAGAGAGTTTGGGGGTGAAAAATGTGTTCAAGGGGAGAGGGGAAGTAGGCTATTTATAAATGAGAAAAGCTGAGACCACTGCAAGCTGTTCTGAAAAGCAGTGTATGTACGCTACTATAGAGCGTACGTCTGGTACTGTTTACTCAATGGTCCAAAGGGTGCATCATAAGTACAGTCATTAACCAGTGGTCAACCCAAAGTAGCATATATACAATGTGGTCCCCTGTACGTACTCAATATAGGTTAGAGGCGTACATACGGTGGTCCCCTAGTGTATGTCCTCACTAAAGACAAGGGCGTGCGTACGGTGGTCCCCCTACGTACGTATGGTTAGAAATGGGTTAATTTTGGGTTTTGCCTTAAAACTTCTAGGAGTCTCGGTTATGTGTATGGGCTTAGGTCTTTTTGTTATAAAACCATGTTTTATAAAATCTTTAGTCGTTCTTTAGTCGTTTTATAAAAACAATTGTTTTTATCGTGGTATTACACATGGGGATTTTGAAAAAGAATGTTTTAAAGTAGTATATTGAAAATAGGTACAACATCAGACAATCATAGCATACACGCAAGCATAACAAGTCATATCATACACATCAAAATTGCCACCACCGAAGTGGACTTATTATGTAGCCAAACCATATAAAATTGCCACCACCGTGGTGGACTTACAAGAAAAATTCATCAAAGATTGCTCTAAGAGAGAGATCGTCTATCCTTCCTAGAGCTAGGATGTGCAGATCTTCGGCCAGGCGTACCTTTTGCGCTCGGGCTCCCTCTCCCTCGGTTGACACTTGGACTGTGGATACCGTAGTCCCTGATGTCGAGAGATCTTATCAAGTGGTTCTGCAGCTGTACAAGAATGGTATGATCCTCTGCTCGCACCCCCCGAAGCCCCTGAATGGATTGTTGTATTTCTTTGAGCGTGCGATCTCTTTGCTCCTCCCTCCTTGTAGGCGAGGACGCTCCATCAGCTCCTCCTTGGTTGGTTGTGGTGGTCTCTGCTCTTGCTTAGCTTCTCGGAGGTGAGCATTGCTCGCGTTGAGGAATCGAGAGGTCATTGGTGGCTTGGGTGGCCGTAGTTCTATTAGGCCCCTAGCAGACACTACGGCGTGCTTGGCGATCCGAGTGATCAAAGCACTATAAGGCAAAGCGGTGATCGGATCTGCTAGCCATACTCCCATCATCGTTGATGTGACCAAGGAACTAAAATCAATATGGTCTCGTTCAAGAGATCGTAGAGGCAGCGAGCTCTCCCGTTGGTGATGAAGGTGAGGCTCACCACATGAAAAACCTGACTGACCATGATACGATAGATGCACCGGTCATCGCTCTTGAGATCGTTCATCTGGAAACCCCCTTCTCCCTCCATCTCCATCTGATGGGGACGTTTGTCAACGAAGTGCTCAACCATCTGTGCGCGGGTGGGAAGGCCATCAACTGGACACGTATAACCCGAGTTACGCACTCGTGGTACCTCGGTGATGCGGCTGATAAGGTCAGGAGTCACTATAATCAACTTGCGCCTAAGCCAAGTCTAGAAGGAGTCACTGTATCGCTTATGGATGTTGGCGTAAAATTCGTGGACCAACTCCATGATTGCTGGGCGGTGATCCTCAACCATGTTTGTCCGCCCCTAGGAGTGTAGCAGCGTCCGTACCCTCAAAGCTCGGTTGGCTATATCAGCCACGTCGATCCCCCACTCAACTATGATCTTTCGGTCTTTGTAGAAATCTGGATACCGGCACTAGGCCTTGTCAGCTCTGAAGCGGGTGCGATCATAAGTGCGGTGGGCATCATCGCTATCAGTCCCGCTACTGATCTCCCTAGGTGGGTCTTCGGGCTCAGGATTGCCGGCTGGAGAGGCATTGGGGATGACATCCTCCATTTCGTAATTAGGGTAAGACTCGAGGCTCTGAGCGTCTTTCATCACGGCCCGGAGTCGGTTGGATAGTGGGTGTGCAAAGGATGAAGTTGTTGCACTAGCTTCTTTCCGTGCCATCGTCCTGCACCAAGAATTTCTATCGACACTATGCTCACTGTTAAGTGCCAAAATATTCATATTTTAGCCCTTAAACTTACGTGTGTTAATTCTTTAGTATGGTTAATTTATGATATTTTAGTTCCTTTATGTGTTTTCCATGCTTTTGTAGGCATTTGGAAGAGAAGGAAGTAAATCTGGAAGATTTGGGCTCAAAGAGAGAATTTGGGAAAAGTTGGAGTTCCTCACTGTGCGATCGATCGCAAGGGACCTACGATTGAGCGCACTACCAGAGAAGACAAGCAGCGAGTATAGCCATGTGCGATCGTGCGTACACCAGAAGAGTCTCGATTGCAGACGTGCGATCGAGCGCACACGGGTTGCGATTGAGTGCACCCATGCACTAGAGACACATCAGAGGCGGCCAGACTCTGCCTTTCCTTCCAATATAGGGTTTTTCTTGTCCTTGTTGTACAAGGACTTAAACCTACGAATTTTTTAGGTTTACTAGTGTAACAAGGACTTCTAAAGACCTAGAAATAGACCTCTTAACTTCTAGAAAAAGGTGTAGAGAAAGAGGCACAAGCTCTGGAAAGGAACTGAAGGCTAGATCAAGAGGAGTTTGGGTTTTTCTTCTCTTCCACCTTTTATTTTGTTATGTTGTTTATATTTTAATTGGGGCTAGATTGAAGCCCTAGTCATGACTATTTAAGATTTCAATATTGGCGCATTTGCTTCAATTATATTTTGGTGTATTTAACTTAATTAATTCTTGTTTTATTGTATTCCTCATATGTATTTGCCTAATCAACATATGCATGTGGTATGAACTGGTTAAGAAAATCCGAGTTCTGGATTTAATAAAAGTAATAAAAGAAATCCACACCGGGTTCTTGAGTTAATCAACATGGAAAACCGGGAGTATACACCCATGCCCTGGGTTCCGTGTGTTTGTTGATTTCCATAGATTTATGCTTTCTTAAAGAACAACTTAGTATACATCCATACTAAATCCTTTAAGAAAGAAAAGAATTAAAGTATACATCCATGCCTCATTCGTTGCATAGAAAAATTTATAGCTTAAAGTAGTGTACGTACGGTGTGGTCCCCTATACGTATTCACTATAGGTTAGAGGCGTATGTACAGTGGTCCCCCAGTGTACGTATAGTCAAAAAGGGGTTAGTTTTGGGTTTTGCCTTAAAACTTCTAGGAGTCTTAGTTATGTGTATGGGCTTAGATCTTTTTATTATAAAACCATGTTTTATAAAATCTTTAGTCGTTCTTTGTATAAAATCTTTTAGTAAAAACAATTATTTTTATTGGGTTATTACTCACGATCAACATATTAAAGGGAACAAGTCTTGCTACACACCACACCTGGGATTTAAACATTTTTTATTGTTTTTAAATTTTTTATGCAGTAATTGAAGAATGGAGGCTCACCAACCCAAATAATCGAAACGTAGCATTCTTAATGAACTGGTCAAAGTTTAGCTACAAACCCACTTTTATTATTTTTGCTAGCCATTTTTTAAAAACAACACACATCAAATTCTTTAAATATTTATCTACTTTATTTAAATACTCATTTTTATTTTTATAATACTTAGAAGGCAGTATTCTCATAAAAATCCATCATTCTTTTTAATTGCATAATAATTCAACCTAGCTCCAATATTTAAGTGGTATCCTTGTGAAAATTCCTTTAATTGCCATTAAGAAAAAAAAAATTAAGTAGCCCAACCAACTCTTTCCAGATGATGCCATCTGTCCCACCATTCTTTCTAGATGAGGGAACGAATCATCTCTAGTCCATTTTGGATTGGAGGGCATCCAATTAAAGGTAATGATTTCTTCTCAGAAATTCTTGGACTACAAATGGGACACTTGTCTCATTAATAAAATAATAATAACATATTATTTAATTTTTTAAAATAATAAAATAAGAAAAAACTAGCAACCCCATTTTTGCCTTAGGGGTGGCCGAAGCCATCCCATGGCCCTTGGGGGTGGTTCGGTCACCCCCAAGGGCTAAATAAAAAATATATATATTGCCCCAGGGGTGGCTGAACCACCTTTGAGGGCCATGGGGTGGTTCAGCCACCCCCAAGAGCTGGTCTGTAGTGGCTATGCATATTTTCATCTTTTCATTTCTTAAGTAACAAAAATACCCCTATGAGGATCCCTCCCAAAAAGGGTATTTTCACCGCTCTAATCATTATTGAGAAATGCTACTCATTATTTTTAAGTGTCTATTTCTTAGCATTCTCATTTATATGGCACCTTAACATTCATTTCTTTTTTAAAAAATTAAAGAGAAAAGAGAAATAAAAAGCAATAAAAAGAATGCTAATAACATTTCTCATAATTGTTTGCTCTTTCCATGCTTGCTGTTGATGTTATCATCAATCAAAATAAAACATAGATTTGTTAAAATCAGAATTTTTCTCAAAAGCCTAATTCTATAGGAAGATGTTTAACACTCATTCTTACATGAAATATTTAATTTAAATGGAAGGTGAATTGACGGAAACAAGGTTTGAACTTAAAATCTTTGACTCTGATATCATGTTAAATCATTATTTATTCTAAAAGTTTAAACGTATAAAAAAAAAAATTTAATAATTTAATCAATACTTTAAAAAAATTGTTAAAATATATAAACAAGAAAAAATAAATTAAATTAAATTATAAAAAGCTCATTTTTTTTTTTTTTTTTGACATGTCCACACAAAGGGGAAAGCAAATTCGAATTAGTGACCTCCACTTCATTAGGCGTGGTTCTAGCCGATCGAATTACTTCTTTATCTATACTCATTGGCAAACATATCTTAGTACCATCTTCAATAAAAAAAAGGTATCCTCGTTTTCTAGTCGAAATGGCAGGTAAGTGGGAATAAAAGACAGAACCCAAGCCTGACCTGAGGATTTTTTTTAAAAAAAAAATTCATTATACAGTATCTGTTCTTATCAATTTAAGAGCTGAGCAATTTCGTGGAAAATTACTCTGAGCTAAACAGGATCAACATATCTGTTCATCAAAGCATAGCAAAATGGAAAGCAATGGAAAGCATACAGCAGAAAGGTACATCTATTTGTTCTTCAACTGCTGAACTTTTCTGGGAAAAAAGGCACATCTTTTATGTTTTTTGTGCGGGGGGGGGGGGGTGGGTTTCTTTTTGTTTTACAGGTATGCAGTGGTTACGGGAGCAAACAAGGGGATTGGGGTTGAAACTGTGCGGCAACTTGCTTCTCAAGGCGTCACGGTTGTGTTGACAGCTAGAAATGTGAAGAGGGGGATGGAGGCCACATCCAAGCTCCACCACTCCGGTTTGCCAAATGTTGTTTTCCATCAGCTTGATGTTTTGGACCCCGTCAGCATCCACCACTTGGCCAACTTCATCCGGGACAAGTTTGGCAGGCTCGATATCTTGGTAAATTTAAATTTTATATATATATATATATATATATATATATATATATATATATATCAATTTGGAATTTTTATATCAACCCGGCAACTGGGATATTGCTTTTCGTGAAAAGATGAATGTGAATCAGATGCGATGAACTCACAATCGGTTCATTCACCAAAATGATGGGTGATTAATTTTCACGGTGATGGTGATAAGGGATAGTTGATTATTGCGTGTCGAATCCGATGAGATTGGGGGTGTAACACCCCTGCTCTAAGTGGTATGATATTGTTCACTTTGGGCTGGCCAAGTTCCCACAATTTTATTCCAAAAGGAATCATATCATTTAGAGAGAGAATATTCCATATAAACACATCATATTTTTCATACTTAGGCAATGTGAGATGTCACAATCACCCCCTCTTACGACCCAACATCCTCGTTGGCGACCATCATAGGCTTGTGCATGCTCCTCCCATCTCAGGGGAGGCTATGGCTCTGATACCTGTTCTAAGTGGTATGATATTGTCCGCTTTTGGCTAAACTCGCACGGTTTTATTATTGGGTTTACCCCCAAAAGGCTTCATACTATTTAGAGAAAATATTTCATATAAACACATCATCTTTTTCATGCCCAGGCAATGTAGAACATCACAATATTATGACATCCCACAATTCCTAGGCATGAAAAAGATGATGTGTTTATATGAAATATTCTCTCTCCAAATGGTATCAGAGTCACCTAGTAATGCTAAGTCATGTGATACTGGAGCACTGCATGACGTGGCCCTCGCGAATTTAAGAGGTGGAGTTTGTAACACTTAGGTCTCATATTAGGAAGATGAGAAGAAGCTCACATAGAGTGGGTGGCTTATAAAAATAGTTATCATTGCTAAGTCCCACATTACCTAGTTTTTAGGTGAAATTGAGCTTTATAATAAATTTTAGGAAAGCTCTAAATTGACTAATCCTTTTGGGGTTTCTCTAAGTCGTTACAGGGGGAGTTTTTTAATTGGAATGCATTGATAATTTGACTTGTGCAGGTTAATAATGCTGGAGCTAGTGGACTCTTAGTTGATGAGGAAGGCCTAATTAAGGGCATTAAACATAGATCCCACGTGCTGGGTAAGTTCATAAAATTAATGCACTAAATTATTGATGCCTTTGTTGAGACGCGCACCCAATACCTATCTACAATTGATTCAGCTCTCAGGGGAGGCTTTTAGTTTGGTTCAAGGAGTGATTAAACAGACTTATGAGAATGCAGAAGAATGCTTGAATATTAATTACTATGGTGTGAAAAGAGTCACTGAGGCTCTCCTCCCACTATTACAGCTTTCCCCTGCAGGAGCAAGGATTGTGAATGTGTCTTCTCTCAGAAGTGAGCTAAAGGTAGAAGCCACTCTTCCTCTACCTACTTATTATTTGTCCCTTTACAAAATGCCATAAGGTTTGCTGCATTTACCCATTTATGCATATATATGTGGGTAACCAGAACAATGGCTTCTTGGCCACCAAAAGACAACAAAATGGTAATGACATTTCTGTAGTCTTTCTATTTGCCCCGTCTCTTTTATCTCTGCTGTCTTCCCTGTTCTGTCATAGTCCTGTCTTACAAGAAATGTAAAATCTTGAAAAGGTCAAAATGATGGTGTAAGTTCATCTTTTATACTGTTCTAGCATGAGCATGCTATGAGATGAATGTGATACAGGACAAAAGGAATTTGGGAGAAAAGAGCAAAGAAAGTGGGAAAGAAAGAATGGATTGAGTCACACAATCCAAAGAGAAAGGGGAATTTGGTGGAGTCTAACTACTAGAAGATGAGAGAAGAGGAGTCACCTTAAAAGAAAATATATGTTTATTTATCAATTCTAATCCATCTACGTACAAGTACAAAATAACAGTTAAATAGACACTGACAAAAACCGTAACCCTAATTTGCCTCACTATAGGCCAAGCTCATTATTGAATTACAAAATAATACTAAATCTTAAAATATAAAATTAAATACTAATAACCTAATTAATTAATAAAACCTAAATAAAACTAAGGACTCAATTTATTTATTTCTCCTTTTGCATCAGAGTAAGCCATAGAATACTGGCCTGTACTTAAATTTACCTCAGGCATAAATATAGGAGGAAATCATTTTCATTCAAGTTAGAGAATTACAGAATTTGATACAAACAACAAGGCATGTGGCATGTAATACTTGATTCACACGCCATGTATTATCATCTACTATGAACACGGTTCTTTCTTTTTCCTTTTTTATTTTTGCTAGCCATATATTGGCCGATTGATTTCTTTCCCCTGTTGGTGCTAGCCGTTTGGTTGATTGATTGCTTTTCCTTTGTTGGTGTTATCCATTGATTGGGTTATTTGATTGCTCATTAGGCTCACTGCTAATCACTGCTTAGGAGAGAAACACATTTTATCAATTATTTCTTTCAAATCCTTGCACCAAGCAGATTATGTCACATAAGATTGTCTAACAGAAGAAACATTTTACGCGCGCAGAGGATTCCAAGTGAGCATATAAGGAAAGAATTAAGCGACATAGAGACTCTAACCGAAGAGAAAGTGGATGCGGTTGTAAGAAGATTTCTGCATGACTTAAAAGAAAATGCTCTTGAAATCAATGGATGGACGTTAATGTTGCCTGCTTATAGCATCTCCAAGCAGACCCTGAATGCTTACACTAGAGTTCTTGCCAAGAAGTACCCTAACATGTGTATCAACTGCGTTCATCCTGGCTATGTCAAGACGGATATGAATTTGAACATAGGAATAATGAGTTTAGAAGAGGAGGCTAGAGGCTCTGTCATGCTCTCTCTTTTACCTGATGGAGGCCCTACAGGATGCTACTTTGATTGTACTGAAGTGGCTGAGTTTTGATTTTGTCGTTTCTCAATTACAGCATGTCGAGGGTTTTGTCAGTGAGTTTATTGAAGTGTTTTCTTTTTTGGTACTCCTATAAAAACAAATTATGATTGATGAATAAACAAATGTACGTGTTGTTTGAGGTGCGACTCCACTTCTCTTCAGTGGTGAGACTCTACCAAGGTGAGCCAGACTCTTTTGTTATTTCAGTGAGACTATAAATTAAAAGAAGATTCAACTTTAGGGAAAAATACAAAATTAGACTATTTAGTTTTCCTGATTTGCAATTAACTTCATGTAGTTGTACAATGAACTCAAAGGTTCTTGAGATATGCCAAAAAAATAATTTAGCCCTACAGTCAAATTTTGTTCACTGACTTAACAAATTTTGATAGCGTGAAACGTTAAAGCCAATAAAATTGTGATACTTGTCTTATTTAATTTAGTCTTACAACTAACGGAATCTGTTAAATTAGTGAACGAAATTTGACTGTAGAGCCTAAATTATTTTTTTAGTATACCTCATTGATAGTTGAGTTCATTTTAATTTTACATGGAGCTAATTGTAAATTAGGTAAATCACAAGGACTAATTTTACATTTTTTTCCTTAACTTTATTTTTTATTGTTCTTGATCCGTACTGCGTCACTACCTCGTTATGCTTCAAAGTTTTTTAGATCTCGGATAACAACTAGCTATTTGTTTCTTTCAACAAACTTGGGAAGAGAAAAATAAATTTAGAAAAAATTGTTGGAAAATCAGGTCTCGTGGTTTGGTTTTTTTATAGATTCAATCCCTTATTATTTAAATTTTATAAAAAATATTTGTGTGGTTTGTTTCTATATAAAAATGGTCATTTTGTTAGCATTTGTAACATGAGCAATGCTACGCTTTACACTCATTTATATCGGTTGGTACTGCGTGTTGACTTCTCACATTAGCCACTTTAAAAAATAAAAAGTGTTAGTAACTTAAAAAATGCAATATTAGGAGGTGTAAAATGAGTGTGAAGAGTAACATTACTCAATTTACTCTTGTAACAGAAGTTAACGCCACATGACCAAATAAAAATATATAAGTAATGATATATCAACATGTGGTAATCTAACATAAATTATAAATCTATATTAAATAAAATAAAATTTAAATTTAAAATTAGAATATTTCTCATTGCAATAGCGTGCATCTGCATAACATCCAAGTGCGTTAACCACATCTCTGGCTAAAGCCTAAAACTAATCTATTCAAAGACACTACAATGTATTTTGTAAATGTTCTCTTCAAATTTAGTTTCCATCATTACGATGATAATTTGAATTTTTTTTTATTAAGCATCTAAATTTGCACCGTTCATTTATAATTTTATTAGAGTTCAATACTAATTACGTACAGTTATATATTTCATACAATTAATATATATATATATATATATATATATATATATATATATATATATATAATTTAAAAGGGCAATAATATATATAAAAGCTTACATAGATATTTTTATTATTTAATAATAAATTTAAAAATAAATCAGTGTAAAAAATTTAATTACATACTTGAAACTTAGCAAGAAAGAAAAATTATCAGAAAAATGACTGATTTTTTGCTTTGTTCTAAGCAATTTTTTTATTTTTTTATTTTTGAACTTTACACATCTTAATTGTTAAACTGCTTGAAGAAGAGAAATTTGAAACGAGGGTTCTAGTCAGCTTAGGAATCGCAACTTTAAGAGATTGGTTGAAATTACGATTTTAATAAGTGCAATTTTGAGATTGGTTGAAATTACGATTTTAATAAGTGCAATTTTCAAAATTGCACTTTTTAAATCGAAAAGGCTTTTGGTAAAACATGTTAACAATTAGGGTTAAATACCTCATACCCCCTTAGGGTTTGCCAACTTTTTTTTTTTTTTCTCTGGGGTTTCATTTTTATCACAGGACCCCCCTGGAGTTTTGATAAATGACCAATTTAGTCCATCCGTTAGTTGACCGTTAAGACTGACACGTGAACCAATCAGATGTTAACATGTGGCATCTATTTATTTTTTTACATTTAAAAAAAAAAAAAAAAAAAGGAAAAACCTGGGGGTGGCTGGCCATTTGGGGGTGGCCTTGGGCTCCAACGGGGTGGCTGAAACCACCCCCAGTACCCACTGGGGGTGGCCAAGCCACCCCATGGAGCCTTGGGGGTGGCCGAAACCACCCCCAACCCCCTTGGAGCCCAAGGGGGTGGCCGAGCCACCCCCTGGGCTCGGCCACCCCCATCCGGCCAGATGGCCACCCCCAAATGGCCAAGGGGGTGGCTCGGCCACCTCCAGTTTTTTCCTTTTATTTTATTTTATTTTTATTTTTTTAAAAAAAAATACTTATTTTTTTAATTTTAAAAAAAAATTAAATAGGTGTCACGTGTCAACATCTAATTGGTTCAAGTGTCAGTCTTAACGGTCAACTAACGGATGGACTAAATTGGTCCTTTATCAAAACTCCAGGGGGGTTCTGTGATAAAAATGAAACTTCAGGGGAAAAAAATAAAGTTGGTAAACCCTAGGGGGTTTGAGGTATTTAACCCTAAAAATTACTTTTTTTATCAAATATTTGTTATACAAAATCATGATTTTGATTTAAATTTAAAATATTTTCCAAGAAATAAATTTTGAAAAAAATGTTTTCCGCTTAAGTAGGCCTATAAAATCTTTCCAAATGATGCCATATGTGGCAACTATTTTTTCCCAATGATGCGAGGTGCATCTCATTTTCTCTCTTTCTTGTTTTTTCCATGCAGCTTCGAGTCCTTCGACCACTTGAATCGTCTGCATCATTCTCTCTCTCTCTCTCTCTCTTGGTTAAGCATCTACTGGGTTTGGCGCTCCTCTCAAGAAAACATCAATCTGAATCAGTTTTTCTTTTTTGAAAAAACATAATTTTTTAATTTTTTTAATTTTTTTTTAAATATATTCTTAAAAAAATTAATTATAAAACATATGACAACATTTAATTGGTGCTGACGTTGCGTTTTATTAAGTTTTGGACGAAATTTTAACGGAGGTATCATCTCCATCTTTATGAAAACCTCTCATGCAATAAAAATGAAACACTAAAAAATAAAAAAATAAAGAGTTTAAACCCAATGAGACAAAAAAATATTCAACCTTTAATAATTTAAGTAATGCATTAACAAAATTGTCCAATATATATATATAACGGGTAAAACAAAAGAGCACGCGGCGTGCTTGTAAAAATTTTTTTTTTAAAAAAAAAAAAAAAAAAATTTGCACGGGCATGCTGTGAATCAGTGCTCCCCGTCTTCTACTCGAAGGGTAAAGATAAACAGCACGCGGCGTGCAAAAATTTTTTTTTAAAAAAAAAAAAAAAAAAAAAATTTTGCACGGGCATGCTACGCACGCCGCGTGCAGTGAATCACTGCTCCTACTCGAAATGACAGGTAAGTGGGAATAAAAAACAGGAGACGTGATTCAGCGCACGCGGCGTGCGTGGCACGCCCACCACGCCAAATTGAAAAAAAAAATTTTGCACGCGGCGTGTCTGTTTTACATTACCCAAAAAACAGAGGTAATGTAATATGCACGCCGCGTGCAAAACATTTTTTTTTAACAAAAAAAAAAAAAAAAAATTTTGCACTGTCGTGCGTGGGTGTGCCACGCACGACGCGTGCTGCCAATCATGTCTCAAAAAACAGAACCCATCCTCGGACCTGAGGATTGCTGCCAATCATGTCTCAAAAAACAGAACCCACCCTCGGACCTGAGGATTTTTTTATTATTTTTTAATTAAACGGTATCTGTTGACCTGAGCAATTTGGAGGAAGATTACTGAGAGCTAAACAGATCAACATATCTGTTCATCAAAGTATAGCAAAATGGAAAGCAATGGAAATCATACACCAGAAAGGTACATATATTTGTTCTTCAACAACTGCTCAACTTTTTCTGGGAAAAAAAAGGCACATCTTTTATGTTTTTTGTGCCCATTTGTGGGGATTTCTTACAGGTATGCAGTGGTTACGGGAGCAAACAAGGGGATTGGGCTTGAAACTGTGCGGCAACTTGCTTCCCAAGGCATAATGGTTGTGCTGACGGCTAGAGATGTGAAGAGGGGGATGGAGGCCACATCGAAGCTCCACCACTCTGGTTTGCCGAATGTTGTTTTCCATCAGCTTGATGTTTTGGATTCCGTCAGCATCCACAACTTGGCCAACTTCATCCGGGACAAATTTGGGAGGCTCGATATCTTGGTAAGAGTTAAATTCTATCAATTTGGAATTTTTATATCAACCTGGCAACTGGGATTTTACTGAAATCTCTTCTAGGATTTTACTGATAGGGGAGTGTTGATTATTGCATGACAGATCTGAGTCGTGTTTCAGATATAGGTATAAGATAATGGTTAATCTTAACCCATTATATTTAATTAATAGAAATGCTAGTGGTTAATAAGTTTATCATATTTTGCACATATTCACTGACAAATTCAATAGATCAACCATTAGATTTGTGGGATCCATCATTAACTTATGTAGGGTTCACATAAGTTTACAAATATAATGATTTATCTATTTGAAAAAAAATATTGATCCCTAATATTTCTCTTTAAATAAACTGGTCAGATCCCCTGACATTAATTCGCTAATTTGATGTTGAGTTCGTAGGTCATATAAAAAGTTGTTGAGAACGTCTTGAGGTATGAATGTAAAACCATATAGTGATGGGGCAATTTTACAATGTCGAGTAGTGATGAGATTGGGGTTTTTTTTTTTTGTTTTTTTTTCAGTTGGAGTGCATTGATAATTTGACTTGTGCAGGTTAATAATGCTGGAGCTAGTGGACTCTTAGTTGATGAGGAAGGCCTAAGGGCATTAAACATAGATCCCACATGCTGGGTAAGTTCATAAAATTAATGCACTAAATTATTGATGCCTTTGTTGAGACGGGCACCCAATAACTATCTACAATTGATTCAGCTCTCAGGGGAGGCTTTCAGTTTGGTTCAAGGAGTGATTAAACAGACTTATGAGAAGGCAGAAGAATGCTTGAATATTAATTACTATGGTGTGAAAAAAGTCACGGAGGCTCTCCTCCCACTATTACAGCTTTCCCCTGCAGGCGCAAGGATTGTGAATGTGTCTTCTCTCAGAAGTGAGCTCAAGGTAAAAGCCACTCTTCCTCAAACTACTTATTATTTATCCCTTTACAAAGTGTCATAAGGTTTGCTGCATTTACCCATTTGTGCATAATATATGTTGGTAACCAGAACTATGGCTTCTTGGCCACCAAAAGACAACAAAATGATAATGACATTTCTGTAGTCTTTCTATTTGCCCTGTCTTTTTTTATCTCAGCTCTGTCTTCCCTGTTCTGTCATTGTCTTATGTTACAAGAAAAGTAAAATCTTGAAAAGGTCAAAATGATGGTGTAAGTTCATCTTCTATATTGTTCTAGCATGAGCTTGCTATGAGATGAATGTGATGCAGGACAAAAGGAATTTGGGAGAAAAGAACAGAGAAAGTGGAAAAGAAAGAATGGATTGAGTCACACATTCCAAAGAGAAGGGAAATTGGTAGTATCACTGCCAGAAGAAGAACACTTAGATAGACACTGACAAAAACCATGACCCCTTAATTTGCCTGGTTTTGGGCCAAACTCATTATTGAATTATAAAATAACACTAAATCTTAAAATATACAATTAAATACTAATAACCTAATTAAGTAATAAAACCTAAATAAAACTAAGGACTTAATTTATTTATTTCTCTTTTTGCATCAGAATGAGCACCAAAATACCGGCCTATACTTAAATTTACCTCGGGCATAAATATAGGAGGAAATCATTTTCATTCAAGTTAGAGAATTACTGAATTTGATACAAACAAGGAGGCGTGTATTACTAGGCATGTGGCATGTAATACTTGATTCACACACCAAGTATTATCATCTACTATGAACACAATGATAGCTGAGGGTTCTTTCTTTTTCCTTGTTGAATTTTGCTAGCCATTGGCTGATTGATTTCTTTCCCTTGTTGGTGCTAGCCGTTTGGGTGATTGATTGCTTTTCCTTTGTTGGTGTCATCCATTGCTTGGGTTAGTTGTTTCCCTTTGAGTTTGATTGCTCATTAGGCTCACTATTAATCATTGCTTAGGAGAGAAACACATTTTATCAATTATTTCTTTCAAATCCTTTCACCAAGCAGAATATGTCACATAAGATTGTCTAACAGAAGCATCATTTTACGCAGAGAATTCCAAGTGAGCATATAAGAAAAGAATTAGGCGACATCGAGACTCTAACCGAAGAGAAAGTGGATGCAGTTGTAAGAAGATTTCTGCATGACTTAAAAGAAAATGCTCTTGAAATCAATGGATGGACGTTGATGTTGCCTGCTTATAGCATCTCCAAGCAGACCCTCAATGCCTACACTAGAGTTCTTGCTAAGAAGTACCCTAACATGTGTATCAACTGCGTTCATCCCGGCTATGTCAAGACGGATATCAATTGGAACACTGGAATAATGAGTTTAGAAGAGGGGGCTAGAGGCTCTGTCATGCTCTCTCTTTTACCTGATGGAGGCCCTACAGGACGCTACTTTGATCGTACTGAAGTGGCTGAGTTTTGACTTCGTCGTTTCTCAATTGCAGCATATCAAGTGTTTTGTCAGTGGGTTTTTTTTTTTTTTTTGTTGGTTTTAATGGTACTCCAATAAAAACAGATTATAATTGATGAATAAACAAATATTTTGTTTGATGTGTGACTCCTCTTCTCTCCCGTGGTGAGACTCTACCAAGGCGAGCCACACTTATTTCGCATTGATTGGTACTGCATGTTTATTTCTCCTGTCAGCCACTTTAAAAAATACAAAAAGTATTAGTGTGAAGACTGAAGAGTAGCATTACTCTTGTAACTCAGAAGTTAATGCCACATGACCAAATAAATACATAAGAACTACTGATATATCAACATGTGGTAATCTAACATAAATTATAAATCTATATTAAATAAAAAAAAGAAAACTAAATAAAACTTAAATTTAAAATTAGAATATTTCTTGCTAACATCCAAGTGCGTTAACCACATCTCTATCTCATATTTTGGACAACAATTCAAGACTACAATGTATTTTGTAAATATGCTATTCAAATTTAGTTTCCATAATTTGGATGATAATCTGAATTTTTTTTTTCTTAAGAATCTAAATTTGCCTCGTTCATTTATAATTTAATTAGAGCTCAATAGAATCATTAATTGTTGTTCTCCATAAGAATTAGTAACTCCATATATATATATATATAAAAGAGCAATAATATATATATATATATATATATATATATATATATATATATAAAAGCTTACATAATGTAAAAATTTAATTACATAAAAGTTAGCTTGAAAGAAAATTTGTCAACAAATGACTGACTTTTTGCTTTCTTCTAAGCGATCTTTTCACTTGACGCCTAGTAGAGCATTTTCAATGGAGGAGTCAAATTTTTATGTAAAATGACTCTTCAAAACTCACTTTATGTAGTTTAGCTAATGAATTTTTAAATGCATCCAACATTCGATTAGTTATATTTTTATCTATATTATTTAAATATTATTTTTAATTTTTTTTTTAAAAACGATTGTATTTTTTCTAAATATCTTATTTTTCAACTTTTGGGAAAAAAGATATGTGGAGAGAGAAATAGAATGAGAAAATTTTGGAAAAAGAGCGATGCGAAAGAGAAATAGCATGAGAAAATTTTGGGAAAAGAAAAAACAGGTGAGATAAACAAAAAAAAAAAAAAATTAAATTGCTCCTTAGAAAAGTGTCGCTACATGTAGCATTTTTTTTTTTTTTTTTTTGGATAATCTAATAAAATATTCATTTTTTTTTTTTTTTTTTTGCTAATCCAATGTGGAAGGTTTTTTTACAAATTTAATTAACCATTTTAGATAAAAGTACTATTTGACTCCTCCATTAAAAATGCTTTTAATTGTTAAACTGCGTGAAAAAAGAGAAATTTGAATGGAGGGTTTTGGTCAGCACTTGGAATTGCGACTTTGAAATACGCAAGCCAGCAACTAAAGTTTAAAAGACTAAGGTTTAAAAGTCAGCCAAAAAAAAAAAAAAATTCACATCTTTAAAAGACTAAGGGGGTGTTTGGCAAACCCCTTTGCACTGTTTACCTTCCACGGTACTGTAGCACTTTAAGTGATTGAGCCGAAGACAGTCTGAAGAAAAGACTGCTGCACGCTGACAGTGGTTGGGTTTATTACCAACATTTCCTATTTTACCCCTTATCATTGTAACAATGCCTATTTTATCCCTTCAAAACACCCTTTAGTTCATTTGTTTTCTATTGTGCTATATGGGCATTTTTGTCTTTTAAGACAATTGGGTTCTTCCACACGCCAGTGGCTGCAGGTAGGCAATAGCATGATAGTCAAACAAAGAACAGTGCCCTGAGTCTTGGGGTGTGTGCTGGGGTTTGCCAAACAAACCCTAACTCAAGAAAAAGCAGTTAATGACCCAACGGTCAAGAAAAAGAAGTTAATTAGTGACCAAACGGTCATATTGTTGAATTTTTTTTTTTTTTTTTTGTAAGTCATATGACTCATATTGTTGAAATTGAATTGGCTTCTCTTATGACCAAATGCTCATAACGTCTATTGTGACCAGCGACTATAAACACCAATAAGAGTTTTGTCATAACGTCTATTGGAAAAGTAAAGAGTTGTCATTTTTGACCAACGACTATAAACACCAATTAGGAAGAAAGAATGATTTTAGCAGTCAAAACTCAATGTCCAATAAATGAACAATTAAAGTACAACAATCTGTTCATCAAGGCATTGCAAAATGGGAAGCAATGGAAAGCATACAGGAGCAGAAAGGTACATACTTTTATTTCTTCTTCAATTTCTTTCATTTACAGGGAAAAAAATGCACATCTTTTCTATGTTTTTACACAGGTATGCAGTGGTTACGGGAGCAAACAAGGGGATTGGGCTTGAAACTGTGCGGCAACTTGCTTCTCAAGGCATTACGGTTGTGTTGACGGCTAGAAATGTGAAGAAGGGGATGGAGGCCACATCCAAGCTCCACCACTCCGGTTTGCCAAATGTTGTTTTCCATCAACTTGATGTTTTGGACCCCGTCAGCATCCACCACTTGGCCAACTTCACTCGGGACAAGTTTGGCAGGCTCGATATCTTGGTAAGTGTTAAAGTATTGATTAAACGATTAAATTTACCTATTTCTATCGGTTTAAGCATTTAGAAAAAGTAGTGATGTAACAGTAATGATTAAGTTATATCAATTTGGAATTTTTATATCAACCATGTACAAACAAATTCTCGTGGGAAACTCGGATTTTACTAAAAAGAAATGTTAAGGGTACTAAATTTTTTACCAAGCGATGAGTACATGTACCAACATGATGTGAAACTTGTTTATTGGTACCCGTAACATTTATCTTTGTTAATTATTTTGATAATTTACAATGAATAAGCTCCACATCCTTTTAGTACCCATCTATTGGTAAAAGATTTAGTGCTCTTAGCATTTCTTTTTACTGAAATTGGTTTTGGGGTTTTACTTATTGTGAAAAGATGTATGTAAATCATATGCGATAACCTCATAATTAGTTCATTCACACCAAAAAGATGGGTGATGAATTTTCATGATAATGATGACAACCGATAAGGGAGTGTGTGAATCAATACTCTTTCAAAGATCGTTCAGTATGTTGTTTAAGTTGAATACATATTGTCTTTTGTGCGTGGCGCTATTTTTGAGTCGCGTTGAGACATACATATAAGATAATAAGTCAATTTTAACTTAATATATTTAATTAAAGAAGTCAGATCCTTCTATTATCATATGTTAATTTCGTATTAGATTTTTGGGTCATGTCAAAAATTGTTAGTCCTCATGTTGTGTCGGATTTGTGATGTATTGAGGTATAAATATAAAACCATATAGTTGTTGGGTAGTCCTTCTCATGTGGAGATCGACCCACAAGTCCTTTTAAATAGACACATTCCGTGTCTTTTAAAAGGGCAACAAATGAAAGAAAAAAATTGAAGAGAAAGAGAGAGCAGTGGAGGTGCAACACGTAGAGAGAGAAAAAGAAAAAGAAAAAGAAAATGGTTTTTGACTAATCACTTCGGTAAGAGATTGGAGGATTGTTTGTGGTCCAATTTGATGCAATTTTAGTATGTTGTTTCTGATGATGAGAGCTACGTATTGAGTGGTGTCGATCATTGGATTTCTTCTCCAGTTTCGTGGTTGCTCATACCCACATGGAGAAATCTTTCTTTGTTTTTATTGAAATACACTTTTTTGAGTGATGAATTTATATTTAATCCAAGAATGCATGTATTCTTGATGTGCTGGTAACCTCTAGATATTTCTCTAGAGAAGATATTGTAAACTCATTATCATTTATAGTGGAAGATTTAACTGTACTAGGTCTCGTGGTTTCTCCCTTTGCATTAGAGGATTTTTGACGTAAAAATCTTGGTGTCTTGCTTGTAGGTTGTTTGATTATTTTCAAAGCATTGTGGGTGGGTTTATTTTTAGTACTAGTGTGACTATTTAATTTGCACAAAGAATGGTAAATTAATTTTCTTATGTGTTTGAAATTGGTGTTCACCCCTAACAATAGTACTGGTGTAATCGAGTGGTGCTCATCTAGTGTTCCAAATTGATCAAACTTTTCTCTTGTTTAGTTCAATTGGAGTCCATTGATCATTTGACTTGTGCAGGTTAATAATGCTGGAGATAGTGGACTTGTAGTTGATGTGGTTGATGTGGAAGGCCTAAGGGTCTTAAACATAGATCCCACATCCTGGGTAAGCTCATAAAATTAATACAGGAAATTATTGATGCCTTTGTTAAGACCAACACCCAATAACTATCTCCTTGATTCAGCTCTCAGGTGAGGCTCTCGGTTTGGTTCAAGGAGTGATTAAACAAACTTATGACAAGGCAGAAGAATGCTTGAATACTAATTACTTTGGTGTGAAAAGAGTCACAGAGGCTCTCCTCCCACTATTGCAGCTTTCCCCAGCAGGAGCAAGGATTGTGAATGTGTCTTCTCTCAGAAGTGAGCTCAAGGTAAAAGCCACTCTTCCTCAAACTACTTATTATTTATCCCTTTACAAAATGTCATAAGGCCAGGCTTGCTGCATATACCCATTTGTGTTGTGGTATATATGTTAATTTAACATGGTATTATAGCAGAGGTATAGAGTTCGAATCTTGTCATCTTCATTTACCTCTAATTTGAATTAAATATTTAAATGAGTAGATTCACATCTTCTTAATTATAAGCTCCTCAAAATTTTAGAATAAGTGATGATTTAACATCAACAATCCTTGAAGAGAAGCACATTTTATCAATTATTTATGCAGAGGATTCCCGGTGAGCATATAAGAAAAGAACTAAGCGACATAGAGACTCTAACCGAAGAGAAAGTGGATGCGGTTGTAAGAAGATTTCTGCATGACTTAAAAGAAAATGCTCTTGAAATCAATGGATGGACTTTGATGCTGCCTGCTTATAGCATCTCCAAGCAGACCCTCAATGCCTACACTAGAGTTCTTGCCAAGAAGTATCCTAATATGTGTATCAACTGTGTTCATCCTGGCTTTGTCAAGACAGATATGAATTGGAACACAGGAATAATGAATTTAGAAGAGGGGGCTAGAGGCCCTGTCATGCTATCTCTTTTACCTCATGAAGGCCCTACAGGATGCTACTTCGATCGTACTGCAGTGGCCGAGTTTTGATTTCGCCGTTTTCCGCTTGTAGCATATGCTGAGTAATGCTATATGTAGGACTTTTATTTCTTTTTTATCTCTAAATGTGACTTGACTTTTAAAATCATTATCTGATGATAATTTTAAATGCCATATCTTTAGAGATAAATGTTTTACATATAACATTACTCATAAACTAAAACTTTATGTTTCATAAGTTTTGAGATTTTGGACAACAATAGCTTTTTGTTTTTTGAAGAATTAATAATCACTATTTCATAAATCATTTGATCAAAAAACGATCAAACCGATAGAGAATTTTTTTTTTTTTTTTTTTTTTTTTTTTTCTTCAGTCAACAAACATGGGAAGGCAAACATAAATTTAGAAAAACATGCTGCAAAATCAGACCATGTGTGTTGCATTTTAATAGAATAAATCCCCTGTTATTAGAATAGATTCTTGTGGTTTGTTTCTAAATAAAAATGGTCATTTCGTTAGCTGTACTATACAATATACATACATCAAACAAGCTTTTGTACTCTACATACACATATTTTACATTGAAACTTTAGGTTTTTTTAATGTTTGTTAGAGCACTAGCACATATGCCATTCATTTTCCTATGTTTAGGGAGAATTTAAAAAAAACTAGAAAAATCTACTCACATCAGATTCCCTATATTTAACTAACCATCAAAGGTTGTTACAGTGTTTCTCAATGTGTAAGGAACTAAGAGCATTTCCAACAGCTTCCTCGTCATTTTTCCTAAGTTTAGAAAACCAAACTACTTTTTGTCTCCCTATTCAAATACACTCAACAATAGCTTCTCTTTATAGTTCCCTATAACATTAAAATATTATTTGTTTTACTTTTGTTTTGTTTTTATATTGGGAAAAATATAAAAAAGCCCCCCAAACTACCAGCCGTTTTCGATTTAGCCCCATGATGTTCCAAAAGTCATAAAGTAGCCCCCCAAACTACCAATCAGTTGCAATTTGGCCACTCCGTTAGTCAACACCGTCAAATTGGATGGAAAATGCAAAACGACGTCGTTTTGGAAGGTTAAGTTACTAAAATGCCCTTTTGAGAAAGAAAAAAATCAATTTAGAAAAGCCCCAAAACGACACCATTTTTGAGAAAAAAATTAATTAATTAATTAAAAAAATGGTGGTTCAATGGAGATAGAAGTGCCGACGGCCTTGAGGCGAGACCTGTAGAGGGTCGGCGAACTTGAGTTGGGGTTGCGAGGCTAGGGTGACTTTGATTCAGATCTCCATAAACCTTGATTCCTAGCGATCTGTGTCGAAAATCAGACACACCCAATTGAGACAAAGGTTTTCAGACCTTTTTTATGAACGTTTGACCTCAGCATTACACGATTCTAATCCCAGCAAAAAACACACACAGAGAGAAAGAGAACAGTACAATTCCGAGTCTCACAAGAAAGAGAGAGGAACTTCAACTTTTTTTTTCTTTTTCTTCGTACAATCAATGGCGTCTCAAAAAAGAAAAAATCGAACCCATTAATCTTACACTTGAAGAAAACCTCGCAAAGATCGACGGCCAGGCGAAAAGAACCAGTTGCGACCCAAAAACCTACAACCTGTCAAAGCTATAGAATAGATCTCCTCAACAAAAATGGAGTCAACTAGCTCTATAGATTTTCCCTGCCCAAAAAAACAAAATATTCACAGGAAACTGAAACCTGCGATTTTTCCCAAGAACGTGTCGAGAAAATCGATGTGAAAATCAAAATCCAAAGAAACAAATTTGAAAGTGCGAAAATCTCTCTCTCTCTCTCTCTCTCTCCTTCATCTTGTTTTGGAAAACTTGAGGAAGCTAGTTCGGGTTGCGAGGCGAGGCCGGTGCTCGCGGGGTGCTGGTTCGCCGGAGAGGCGAGGTGAGGCCGGAGCTCGCGGGGTGCAGTTTTTTAATTAATTTTTTAATTTTTTTTTTCTCAAAACCACGTCGTTTTGTGGGCATTTTTTTAATTGATTTTTTTTTTCAAAATGGCATTTTAGTAACTTAACCTTCCAAAACGACGTCGTTTTGCATTTTCCATCCAATTTGACGGTGTTGACTAACAGAGTGGCCAAATTGCAACTGATTGGTAGTTTGGGGGGCTACTTTATGACTTTTGGAACATCATGGGGCTAAATCGAAAACGGCTGGTAGTATGGGAGGCTTTTTTATATTTTTCCCTTTTATATTCATTTATTTTGCATATGAAAGTGTGAGAGGAGAGATAATGTTATTTTATGATTATAATAAATTATGTGGATTGCAACAGTTAGCAATCCTAATGTATAGGGAAGCTCTTGTAGGTGAGTTTTTGTAATTTTTTTTTTATATTTTCCCTATGTGTAGGGAAGGGAAGCAACTTTAAGGTTCCTTCTATATTATTTTAATATAAACATTTCTCTTTTTTCTCTCATCTTTCATCTTTTTGTTTTTTAATTAGAGATTGTGTTGAAATTTTGTGAAAATAGTTAGGGTAAATATGGAACTTGTATTTTGTAAAGAAATAATATTTTAATGGTATAAAGAAAGGTAATAAAAGGTATTGTGAAATATATTTTCATAAAGAAGCAAAACGTAGTTTTGTTCCCTAAACTTAGAAAAAATCGAATGGAAGTTGCTGCTAGTACTCGCATAATAAATAATCAAGCAAGCGTTTTGGTCGGGCAAGCTTTCACCAAAAAAAAAAAAAAAAATCACAACTTTTACTAAAGTTTTGAAGTAATCAAGTAAATAAAAAAATAAAAAAATCTTCCTCAACCAGGCCGTTTTTTAAAAAGTTAATAAAGTTTAGGGGTAATTACCTTTTGTCCTCTTGAACTATAGTGCATTGACACCTTTTTTTTTTATGAACTACCAACTACAACACCTGGCCCCATCAAACTATAATTTTATGACGAAAAGTCTCTTTCCGTCAATCAAAGGGGTTAAAATTAATGGTCAATGGTGATGTGCAAGTCATGTGCCATTTTAAATTTTTTTCTTCCACTTTTGCTCTCACTTCATTTTATTTACTTTTACAAATAAAAAAAAATCAAAATAATTAAAAAATTAAGAAAATCGCAACCCAAGTTTCGTCCTCTTCTCTTCCTCCTCAATCGCAAATCGCAACCCAGCAAACAAGAAATGCAAGAATCCAAGCAAACAAGGAACCCATACAGATTGGTTCCTTCAAATACATGAATGACCCTTTCTTCTATCACTAATTACTAAATATATGCAAATGTTTTCATCTCGATTTGGTTCTGTTGTTTGGATTTGGATTTGGGTGGTTGAGTTTTGGAGTTGGAGATTTGGAAGGGGGTTGTGAAACGGGTTCGTCGGCTTTGGGTGGTTGAGTTTCGGAGTGTGATTGCTTGGGAGATTAAGGACTAGTTAGTTGTCTCCATAACTCATATGGATTGGTGTTTGGGTTGAAGTGCAGCGAAAGAGAAGCGCAAAGTGGAAGAAAGCTTTGGTGGAGTAAAGGGGGTCTCTGGTTCTTGGGCAGGGGAAGCCATTGATGGGGTCTTGGAGGTCTGATTTTTTTTTTTTTTTTTTTTTTCGCCCTTGGGGGTGGCTTCGGCCAACCCAGGCCACCCCCAAAGCCATATCAAAAAATAATAACAATAATAATAATATTATATTATTTTAATTTTTATTTATTTTAAAAATATTAAATAATATTTTATTAATTTTTTAGAAGTGAGATACCTGGCATTTTGATGGCCCTAAGATGGAGGGTATAAGCGTCATTTTACACATGAAGATATTTTCATGTGTTGGATTACTAAAATGGAGAATATAAGCGTTATTTTCACGGTCTTGAGGTGAGGGCAAAAGTGGAAGAAAAAAAATTTAAAATGACACATGACTTACACATCATTAACCGTCAATTTTAACTCATTTGACTGACAGAATGAGGCTTTTTGTCAAGATGGTAGTTTGACGGGGTCCGGTGTCATAGTTGGGGGAAAAGTGTCAAGACGCTGTAGTTATAGAGGCAAAATGTAATTACCCCTAAAGTTTAAAGTGTTAAAGTAATACATTAAACTATCAAGGTGTGCCAAAAAGGTCGCTTTTTTATTATTATATTCCTATAATATCCTTATTCTCTTAAAAACTAAAATAAAAAGCTAAAACTAAAATATTTTTAAACGAAATAAATAAAATAAAAACCCAAGGGGTAGATAAATACAATTTTTTTTTTTTTTAATAAATAGAAAATTAGTCATTGTAGTTGACCTAAATTGCAAATCGTTCAATGTCGTATGAAAGTGAACTCCGAAGTGCCTAGTGCCAAAAAAACAATTTAGTCATTAGAGTCAAATTCCGTTAAAACATTTAACGAATTCTGTTAGATGTCACAGCAACGCCAATAAATGGTGGCACGTGTCACTCTTAATAAAAAATATATAAATATATTAAACTCAAAAATTAATTTACTAATTTTTTTTAATTTTTAATTTTATTTTTTAAGAGAATAAGGATACTATAAGAATATAATAAAAAATGCATTTTTCACACATCTTAATAGTATGTTGTATCACTTTAGTATACTTTAAACTTCGTGAGGCTATTTAAAAAACAGCTATAAGTTCAAGGATTTTTTATTTTTTTATTTTTTTAAAAAAAAATTTCCCAAAAATTGCAACTTTACAAGACTAAAAAGTTTAAAATAAACACGCCAACTATATAACACGCAACAACCGATTGATAAGCTAGTTATTAAAACAGAGCATTTTTTGCCAACGTCTCTTATGAAAATTAGTCATCCTCTTTTCCCCACTCTCCATGAAATGACACGCTAGTGGGAATAAATAAAAAAGAAGTGAAAGCCTTACCAATTGTAGGTAGCAGTGTCAACTTTATTTATTTATTTTTTATCAAATTAAAAAAAGGCAGCAGAAAAGACTCCGATAGTAGTACATGTTTTCTGGAAGCAGTTTACAAAAGGCTTAGACGGTAAAAACTGCTATAAACGCTCTCTCAAATTTGATTGACTCACGATCTAACCTAACCTTACGGTCCACACCAGATCTAGAACATCAAGAAAAACAAAAAATGATATACACTAATCAGACAGGCATTATAGGATTCAAACTTATGTCTTAATCGTGTACCTAATTACTTTGGAAATTTTCATCAAGCGACCTACTACATGGTATGTTGTTGGGGCAACATTTTCTTTAAGTCTACGAAAACACAGCTTTCTTAATATATCTGGGCAATCTTTCATTGCTAGAAATGGTAAATGAAGAGTCTATAAAAGCAGCACTTGTTAACTAAGAATCTATTTGTATTATTAGACAAAGAAATACTCCCTGGCTAATTCTCTTCCTTCTCTTAGCTCCTGAGGTTAGTTTCACATATGGGTTTCTTCTTCTTTTTACTCTTAAGTTGCATGCTTCTGCAGTATGTTGTGTATGTTGTAAAAGAGACATTTCTCTTTGAAGTGCTAAGATGAATGTATGCTAAAAGGTTTTACTTTTTTCTCCATCGATTTCACTTGTCTGGCTGAGTCTTTGTTTTGGTATAGCCTCTGATTTTGATACATAGTGAGCGGTAGAGATAGATAATCATTATTGTAGGGGCCGTCCCGATATCAAGAAACAACCATTAGATTGTTAACCATATTTTAATTTTACAATTTTATTTTTTATGAAAAATATAATCAAAATGGACAAACTAGTTAGTTTGTGGTGCAACAACTTAGTAACTCAAATAATTTTAAAACAAAAAGAAACATCAATCACTAAAAGATTGTCTTATAATACAAATAATAGAAGAGAAGTTACTAATACAATTACAGCAATTGGAAGTCACTTATGCAATTGAAGAGAAAACCATAAAAATAACTTCTTACTTTTTGAAGAGAAATACGTGGCTAACAAAAAAAAAAAAAAATCCTAATAGAAAACCATAAAAAAAAAAGCAAAAAAAAAAAAAAAAAGTCTTAAGAAGAGAAGTACGTGGGTTTGTACCTTTTCTCAAGTCTTAAGGAAATGATGATTAAGAAATATGAATATTGAATTGCCAAGTTAAGGAAAACGTACATGTACATAATTTTTTTCAAACTATCAATTGTCTCAATGTTTCTCCATTAGTAAAAAAGAAAAGAGTAATTCTAAATTTTTTTTCAATAATATATAATTTTAAGATTTAAAAAAAAAAAAAACAAATTTAGAAAGGATATTTTGTCTTGACGGGAGATATTAACATAATTAGTAATTTCAAAGGAGACATTTAATTTGAGGGGTACTTGTCCCTAAAGTTAGCATATTGTTATTTGAAGAGCAATTTGACAAACCACTATACTACATGTAAGATTTGTCTTGTGTGAATTACAACTATACCTTATATATATATATATATATATATATATATATATATTCCATTTATGATGAACATACATACCAAATATCAATCTTCCAAACTATCTGAATATAACCTGAAGATTTTTTCATAAAATAAAAATTGAATTCTATCAAAATCGTCTAAAATGATGATGGGAACCCACAACGATGAACATGAATACTATACTAGAAGTATTAACTCCTTTTGGGTAGGAGACATCACAATAGCTCCTTTCGGGTAAGAGATATCACAAGTAAATCAAATTAGGGTTTGAAAAAACCACAAGTTCTTAATAAACATTATAATTCAAATTGAAAATAGGGTCAAACATCGCTTGGGGGAGGAGGGTAAAATGCATTTCCCCCTTTTTTTTTTTGGGGGGGGGGGGGGGTTCTGGATGGAATATCTACATTTATTACTAAGAGAAAAGTTATGAATGCTCCCACTCCTATACTTTTGTTCACACACTCTCGGACATAATTTGTAAAATTACTATTAGATTAAAATTCAATAATGTTTAATTTTAAATCTAATGATGATTTTAAATGTCATATCCAATAGTATGAAAGTAGGAGTGTGTGTAACATTACTATATTATTAATGTTTTTGCAAAGATAAATATAGAAGGGGATGCCTTGGAGATTGTACAAGCCTTGGGTAGGGAAGGTAGTTGTTGGGGAAGATATGGTATGCTGGTCAATGATGCTAAAATTCTGCTCAATAGTGCCCAGCAATGGAATGTCCAACATGTGAGGAGGAGAGGCAATGCTCCTGCGCATGGTCTAGCAAAATATGCTCTTGTTAGCAGTGAGGAGAGAATATGGGGAGGAAGTGTGTCGTCCTGTATTCAAGATATTGTCTCAGCAGAAGTGGGTGTTTTGTGTTAATCAATCAACCGTAAATCAATCTTCTACATCTCATGAAGATACGATCCTACATCAAGAAGGCAATATCCCACTAGATGCGCCTAATCATCTAGGGAAATACCATGCACCAAGACTAAAGGAAATATAATCAAAGCATGCATGGAAACAAGGAAAGATATATCAATTGTACAAGGAAACTTCACTGTAATCGTGTAATTAACACCCAAGGCCTAACGGCTACTTTGTATTTACTCTGTTTATATATACCTTTGTACATGATAATGGAATTCATTGAATAAAGAAATTATTTCTTCTCATGCATTTTCATGGTATTAGAACCCCAGGAAATCCAAAATGCATTTTACTACATGCCTACCAGAATTCCTTTACTCAACCGCATTTTACTCCTTGCCAACCTCAACCAAAATCCAAATTTCCACAGCCCAGTGGCTCCTCACCGCCCCAGAGCAAGCCTACTCCTCCTAATATCTTCAACAGTGCCCCACGTAGTACATGTCAGATTTGTGGCAATCTCAGTCATCGGGCCCTTGACTGCTTTCATCGCATGGACTACAGCTTTTAAGGGCGCCATCCTCCTGCTCAACTAGCTGCCATGGTAGCCCAAACAAATACTATGCCCTAGGATGATCCATGGTATGCCGACAGTGGCACAAACAACCATGTCACCAATGACGTTGCCAACTTGTCTCTTCGTGAACCCTATAATGGTGAAGACTCAATAGCAATTGGTAATGGTTCTGGGTTACCTATTCAAAACATAGGTTCTCTAACTCTTCAAACCCCTTCATCATCTCTCAATTTAAAGCATGTTCTTCACTGTCCCACTGCCATGGAAAATTTGCTCTCCATCAATCAATTTTGTTTAGATAATGACTGTTTTTTTATCCTAACCAATTCTCATTATTTTATCAAGGACAACAAAATCGGCACCATACTCCTGGAGGGTCTCAGTGAAGGGGGACTTTATCCCATTCACCTCAATAAACATTTGGTCAATAAATTTCATGCCCACATTGCTCTCTTTGGTGTCAAAACATCTTTGGATGTCTGGCATACAAGATTGGGCCATCCTTCTTCTCCAATAACCAAGTGGGTCGTCTCCACTTTTCACCTTCCAGTGGCTGGATCTCTCAACATGGATCATGTCTGCTCTCATTGTCAACTTGGTAAGATCAAATAGCTACTGTTTTATGATTCCACTAGAGTGTCTACTTGTCCTCTTGAACTCATTCACTCTGATGTATGGGTTTCTCCTGTTGTTTCTCATAGTGGTAGTCGATATTATGTCATATTTATCGATGACTACTCTCGTTTTACATGGATGTACCCTCTCTTTAATAAAAGTGATGCTTTCTCTTGTTTTGTCAAATTTAAAACTTTGGTGGAAAATCTTTTCTCTTGCTGCATTAAGAAATTTCAATCCGACAATGGTGGTGAATTTGTGTCAAAACAATTTATTTCTTTTTTTGACACCACTAGCATTTGACATCACCTCACTTGTCCTTACACCTCTCAATAGAACGGGGTGGCTGAGAGAAAACACCGACGCATTATGGATATTAGGTTATCTCTTCTTGCTCAATCGCGTCTTCCTTCATCCTTTTGGGTTGATGCTTTCCTTACCATAGTCTTTCTTATCAATCGTCTCCCTACACCCGTCTTAAACAATGACTCGCCTTATGACAAATTATTTCAACATCCTCCAAATTATTCTCGCTTAAAGAGCTTTGGTTGTGTCTATTATCCCCTTCTCCGACCTTACTCATCTCACAAACTTGTCTTTCGCAGCAAAATATGTATTTTTCTCGGTTATTCTTCCCAACACAAATGGTATCGTTGCTATGACCCAGTCTCAAAAAAGACTTACTTTTCCCGCAACGTCATCTTTGATGAAAAAAATTTTCCAGGTCTCCCCTCACATACCCACCCTAGTGCCACGTCTCCACAATCATCTACGTTGTCCCTTCCAGCTACAAACACATCTTCCTTAATTAGTACACCTTCTTGCTCTCCCCCACCACAATTGACTTTTTCAACCAACCCATCTATTGAGTTATGCATTAAATCTATCCCTCAAAATCTGGATTCTTCTCCCACACAATCACCTCTTTCTCCAAATACTTCTTCTCCACCACAATTGACTCTTTCAAACAACACATCCCTTGATTTATGCACTAACTCTATCCCTCAAAATCTGGATTCTTGTCTCACACAATCACCTCCTTCTTCAAATATTTCTCCCTCACCACAATTGACTTTTTCAAACAACACATCCCTTGATTTACGCACTCAATCTATTCTTGAAAATCTGGATTTTTGCCCCACACACTCATCTCATTCTCCAGATATTTCGGCTCCTTCATCTCTAGCTGTTTTGGGTCCACCATCTTGCACGCATGTCACGCCCAACTTGACTGTGTCTCTCCCTTCGTCTACTCCCTCTGTACCACCTCTCCCTACTCCTTCCTCAATCTCTTCTCCTACTCCTCCCCTCTCTACCACTCGTATGCTAACCCGTGCCCAAATGGGTTCCCTCAAACCCAAAGAATTTCCTGATTTCAAACTTTTTTACACCACCAAACATTCACTTCAAGCTCTTCACAGTGTCATCCTTCCCGAACCCACGTGTTTCTCCCAGGCCGTTACCTTCGCTCACTAGCGTCAAGCCATGGGTCATGAATTTGATGCCTTATTAGCCAGTCAAACGTGGAGTTTGGTACCACGACCTACTCATAAGAACGTCATCTGTAACAAATGGGTCTACAAATTGAAGCAACGTCCAGATGGCACCATTGATTGGTATAAAGCCCGCTTGGTCGCCAAGGGCTTTGATTAAGTTTATGGGGTTGATTTTTCGGAGACGTTCAGACCAGTGATAAAACCATCAACTGTACGTGTCATCCTTGCTCTTGCGGTTCACTTTGGCTGGTCTCTCCGTCAACTAGATGTTTCTAATGCCTTCCTCCACGGCAACCTGGTTTATGAGGTCTACATGGAGCAACCCTGGGGCTTTGTTGATCCCTTGCTTCCTGATCATGTCTGTCGGCTGCACAAGTCCCTATATGGCCTAAAACAGGCACCGCACCACAGGCCTGGTTTGTAGCAACCCAGATTTTTAAACTCTTATTTTAGAGATATTAAATTGATGCTATGATTATATTAATATTCATATTAGGTAATGGCATTTACTTTGAGGTTGAGATATTTATTGATGATATTAGGTAATAATATTTATTCTTGAGGAACTTATTAGATCTTATGAATATTATTGGAATGAATATTGATTTGAGGTTATTATATCATGATGATGATTTTATATTGATTATTTTATTGGGAGATTTAAGAGATATGATAATTGATGATTGATTGGTATAATTTGGAGTATGATTGTAATAATTGGTGATATAATAGGATAGTAAATGGTAGGTATAAGGATGGTATAATAAGAAGGTAGAATAGTATAGAGTAGGTAGAATAGTATAGGGTTGGTAGAATAGTATAGGGTTGGTGAAATAGTATAGGGTTGGTGAAATAGTATAGGGTTGGTGAAATAGTAAAATGAGGGTATAATTGTAAATTGAAGGTAGAATAGTATTTGATTTTCTCCTATAAATAGAGCTCTTCTCCTTCACAATTTTCACCACTCATCTCCTCTCCCATCTCTTGCATATATTCTTCCTTCTTCCGCTTTTTACTCGGTCTTTCTTCTTTCTAAGAGTGTTTACTCAGAACAGAGAGAGAAAGGGCGAGACCAAGCGCTACAAGAAAGAAAGAACACAAGAGAAACCGAGAGTGAGATGGGAAATTTAAGACAGAGAAAGAGAGTTTAGGCGAGAGAGAGAGAGAGAGAGAGAGAGAGAGAGAGAAAGTCAGTGAAGGGATTGTTATGGGTATGGACCAACTGCAGCAGGACGGGTTTCAAGTAATTACCTTTGATGATCCATTCATGTAATCCACTGTAAGTATTCTTACTTACTGAGTATGATATTGATATCCAATAATACGGATTTTTGTGGTTTTATAACTTGTCTAGCATTTTGATATATATGATTCAACAATGATTTATATTGTCGGAAATCAATTGACTCACTACTTCACAGTTTTTTGTAGTGCTTGCAGGAATGGAAAATCAAGGTAATTATGCAGTTGTGATTAGAGATTCATATTGAGATGTACAGAGATTCCAAGTTGATTAAGTTTTGTCTAGAGTTTAGACTGTCGGATAGATTTGTATAAATGCCTTGTACGACATAGCTTTGGGTATTTTTGTATAAAGAAAAGTATTTTAACAGTATTATTTTTGTATTGATAATTACAGTTTTTCCGCTATATGAGATCGTTACATGGTTTCATCGACTATCACAAAGCCTCCTTGAATTGGATTTCACGGCCTCCTTTGTGGACATTTCTTTGTTTACTTTTTATAAATCTGGTATTCACATTTTCATACTTATTTACGTTGATGATTTAATCTTGACAGGAACACACATCGCTCTACTGGCCTCTCTCATCGATCGCCTTCAAGCTGATTTTGCCTTGAAGGATCTTGGCCCACTTGAATATTTCCTTGGTATCCAGGTTACATAGACAGTCCAAGGTCTCCATCTTCGCTAGAGCAAATACATCTTGGATGTCCTCCATCGTGGCTGTATGGTTGGTGCAAAGCTGTACGCTGCTCCTTGTGTAACATCCCCAGTCCGTTAAGACTGAGTTTGCCACTTTTCTTCTTTTTCAACAAAAATTCTTGCAAAGATCTATAAGGTCTATCAGAGTACTTGATTTTAAAAGATACAATAAATGCGTAAAACATTTTTTTCAAGAGATTTTATTACAAGCGGAATTAGAAAACATTAGATTTTAGTTGCGGAATATCATATCATTACAATAACTTATATGAAAAGACTTTGAAAATTAATAATTATTCCCGTCCCCATTCCGGCCTCCTATTCCAGCATCCTTTCTACCTGAAAACAAGAAATAAAACTGAATGAGCCCAAAGGGGGCCCAGCAAGTAACATCCACAACCATAAATAGTTTTACTCCTTGTTCTCAGTTTTGAAAATCATTTTCGCAAATAAATATAATTCTAGCCATAATAATATCTGTATGTACGGTTGCATCTCCCGTAACATATACATACTATTACATCTAGTAATAGATCATCGTTGTAAATCATCTTTATAAATCATCATCATAATGCATCATTATAAATAATCTTTGTAAATCATCATAGCATATCATCGTTGAAAATATAGTATCATTTTCTCATAATAGGCCCATGTACACTATTACCCCTGTGCACGAGGGTTGCGGGTCCTTGTGACCATGGCACTGAACTGTGGCCTCAGCCATGCCCGACCGTCAATTAACTCTTTTTCTTGGTGCACTCAACGGTCTGTTGATGGAATACCACCTTCTGGCATAGCCTCCTTCAGTGGTTTCGCCTCCATCCGAGTATCGGTACCGAACTCTCATCTTTACTTATCTTAGGGCCAAAAATACTCTCCTCCATACATGTGCCCTCATTTCATAAACATTTATCTCATCTCTTGTACTTTTCTTTGTACTTCTTTTGATGCATCTTAGGGCAACATGTAGGAGGGTTTATCATCATTTTTTCTTTCTTATAATCATCATCATTTCTCAACTTTCTTTTCTCAAAATGGAAACCTTTTCAAATATAAACTTGTTGTACTTAGAAAGCGTTTACATAAATAGAAACTTTCTAGATAATTCTTTTAGAAATCCTTCATGCATGCAACATAACTTCATAATACGTAAATAAAATAATCATTTACAATTTACTAAAGAATGAATAAATAGCATGACATGAAGTAATTTTAGAAGGGGTAGTGAATTTACTTACCTCGAGACTGAAGCTAAAAGTGGTATGAAGGAATCTAGTTGCTCCAATATGACTAACACCATTAGTATATCTTTTGAAACTAATTTCTAAAGTCCGCTATCTCTTGTGTTCTTTCTTTCTTGTAGCGCTTGGTCTCGCCCTTTCTCTCTCTGTTCTGAGTAAACACTCTTAGAAAGAAGAAAGACCGAGTAAAAAGCGGAAGAAGGAAGAATATATGCAAGAGATGGGAGAGGAGATGAGTGGTGAAAATTCTGAAGGAGAAGATGTAGAGTCCCAGAATTTTCAAAGCTATTTAAATAGATTATTTTGATAATGATGTTATTTTAATATCCATTGTAGCTAAGGATTTTAATTCTTGGGAAATTTATGAGAGTGGTAATTAGAGAATGGTAATTGGTGAAATAGTAAAATGAGGGTATAATTGTAAATTGAAGATAGAATGAGGGTATAATTGTAAATTGAAGGTAGAATAGTATAGGGTTGGTGAAATAGTATAGGGTTGGTGAAATAGTAAAATGAGGGTATAATTGTAAATTGAAGATAGAATGAGGGTATAATTGTAAATTGAAGGTAGAATAGTATAGGGTTGGTGAAATAGTATAGGGTTGGTGAAATAGTAAAATGAGGGTATAATTGTAAATTGAAGGTAGAATAGTGTTTGATTTTCTCCTATAAATAGAGCTCTTCTCCTTCACAATTTTCACCACTCATCTCCTCTCCCATCTCTTGCATATATTCTTCCTTCTTTCGCTTTTTACTCGGTCTTTCTTCTTTCTAAGAGTGTTTACTCAGAACAGAGAGAGAAAGGGCGAGACCAAGCGCTACAAGAAAGAAAGAACACAAGAGATAGCGGACTTTAGAAATTAGTTTCAAAAGATATACTAGTGGTGTTAGTCATATTGGAGCAACTAGATTCCTTCATACCACTTTTAGCTTCAGTCTAGAGGTAAGTAAATTCACTACCCCTTCTAAAATTACTTCATGTCATGCTATTTATTCATTCTTTAGTAAATTGTAAATGATTATTTTATTTACGTATTATGAAGTTATGTTGCATGCATGAAGGATTTCTAAAAGAATTATCTAGAAAGTTTCTATTTATTTAAACGCTTTCTAAGTACAACAAGTTTATATTTGCAAAGGTTTCCATTTTGAGAAAAGAAAGTTGAGAAATGATGATGATTATAAGAAAGAAAAATGATGATAAACCCTCCTACATGTTGCCCTAAGATGCATCAAAAGAAGTACAAAGAAAAGTACAAGAGATGAGATAAATGTTTATGAAATGAGGGCACATGTATGGAGGAGAGTATTTTTGGCTCCAAGATAAGTAAAGATGAGAGTTCGGTACCGATACTCGGATGGAGGCGAAACCACTGAAGGAGGCTATGCCAGAAGGTGGTATTCCATCAACAGACCGTTGAGTGCACCAAGAAAAAGAGTTAATTGTCGGTCGGGCATGGCTGAGGCCACAGTTCAGTGCCATGGTCACAAGGACCCGCAACCCTCGTGCACAGGGGTAATAGTGTACATGGGCCCTATTATGAGAAAATGATACTATATTTTCAACGATGATATGCTATGATGATTTACAAAGATTATTTATAATGATGCATTATGATGATGATTTATAAAGATGATTTACAACGATGATCTATTACTAGATGTAATAGTATGTATATGTTACGGGAGATGCAACCGTACATACAGATATTATTATGGCTAGAATTATATTTATTTGCGAAAACGATTTTCAAAACTGAGAACAAGGAGTAAAACTATTTATGGTTGTGGATTTTACTTGCTGGGCCCCCTTTGGGCTCATTCAGTTTTATTTCTTGTTTTCAGGTAGAAAGGATGCTGGAATAGGAGGCCGGAATGGAGTGGGAATAATTATTAATTTTCAAAGTCTTTTCATATAAGTTATTGTAATGATATGATATTCCGCAACTAAAATCTAATGTTTTTTAATTCCGCTTGTAATAAAATCTCTTGAAAGAAAATGTTTTACGCATTTATTGTATCTTTTAAAATCAAGTACTCTGATAGACCTTATAGATCTTTGCAAGAATTTTTGTTGAAAAAGAAGAAAAGTGGCAAACTCAGTCTTAACGGACTGGGGATGTTACAATTTTGGTATAAGGTTCTGGCAGACTTTTCAAAAAAAAAAAAAACAAAAAAAAAAAATTTGGGGGGGTTAATGAGAAGCCACATTCCGGCCAAGTAGAGTGTGCATTGTTGTGTGGTCTCTAGTAAATGATGCATGAGCATTTTTCTAATGGTTAATTTTTTGTTAAAAAAAAAAAAAAAAAAACAAAAAAAACAAAAATCATCTTAGTGTGATTAATTTGGAGAATTTTATTATTGTGATCATGTTAATGACGGAGATGAATTTTTATTTTATAGATAGGTTGTGATCTATAGTATCTGCCTATTTGGATTTGCAGCAGTTTTCTAGAGTATCGATTGATAAGGGTATATTTTAAGGTGTCTCGAGGATTTAGAAAAGATTATTGATCATGATTTAAAAATCGTATGATGATTTTATAGATTTGGGTTGCGAGCTAATTGGTGAAATTAATTTGGTGACAAAATGGTTTTATTGATTTAGGTTGTGAGACAAATGGTGTAAGTGACTTAGTAACGAATGATCTTATGGATGTCGGTTGTGAAATGATTCTTGAACTGAATTAATGATATAAGAGTTTATATGAGTTTTTGGTAATGGCTAAGGTTTGGTCGATGACAATAATGATACTATGATTGATGTTATAATATATGGATTGATGAATAAGGATTACGTAGTGGCATGAAGTGAATGCCTAAGTATTGCAGGGATAAATGCAAATGAGGTATACCCTAGAATCTATAAGATATTTTGATATATAAAGTTGTGGTTTAAGGATTTTGATATTTTCAAATGATTGTGATGACTTTAAGGTACAATTCATGAAATCTTTGAGGTGATTCTTAGAATTTGAGGTGCTAGGTTTTCTGTAATTGAGGTAAATTATATTGAAGTGATGCTTAAAGTTTTGAGGATGAATTAGTGCTCCTAGGTTGTGGATAATATTTAAATTTTGAGGCATTAGTGGATATGAAATTATGAGAAATTTTAGTTACATGCCAAAGCTTTTGATATAATTTTCTTTTACTAAGTAAAGATAATGGATTATTATTCTTGAGGTAAATTGAAGCATAAAGGTAAGAGTTGAAAGACAATATAATACAGTAATATAATATAGTGACATGATCTAAATTTCTCTTATAAGATATATGTTCAATGATATTAAAGTATTTTAGAGGTTGATAACATGTGATGGTGCATACTTAGATGTTTTATTGAGTGATTAACTTGTTAAACAGATTGTTTGTTTAAAGGAAGTTATTACAATGACAGAATGATTTCATAATGAATATTGAATGAGCACTGAATGATTACGAAAAGAAATGTTTGGAGAACAAGCTCCTTATAATATTACATACCAGTGTCCATCAAAAAAAAAAAAAAAAAAAAAAAAAGGGAATTTGTTGCATAAAGAGACACGTGGTAATGAGATGAGCAGATGATTCCTCAGAGCTGCTCCAGGAAAATTATTTCTGCATAGAGAAAACCTAGTATGAGCAGAATTGTATATATTTATTAATTGAATTATCAAAGAGAATATTTATTTCTAATGAGGTACCTGACTAGAGCGTGTGCGGAGAGACTTGCAACACCCCTGAACATCGACCCGGAGTTTTTCGTGCTGTCGCTGGAGACGTTCGGTATTCTTCTCCATTTCTAGCATCTTTGGTCCCAAATATTCTGCGTAAGATAACACCATCTTTTTCAGCTGAGTATTCTCCTGCTTCAAATCCACGTGTTTTCGTTTGTAGTATTTGAGCAGTCGCTGTAAGACCCCGATTTGGTTTCTTGAGACTTTCAGCTCAACATTTCTGGCACTCAAACGTTGTGCCATGTCAGAAACTGAAGCAGCACCTTGGATACTGAATGCCAATGAATTATTAATAGCATCAGTATCCGACCTATCAGCTAAGAACGTTTGATCCCGTGGAATTACGAAACCTTTGGCCACTGCTACAGCAGTAGAATCATGGAGCATGACAGAATCGTGAATAATGATAGGACGATTGTCAAAGACAAAAGTGGGCTGCCATACGTTAGGATATGCAGCAGGTTCATTAGGGTGTGTAACAGGTACGACGGGATGAATAGCAGACACTTCAGGGGGAACAACAGGCACCTCCGGTTGCACGTCAGGCATAACAATGGGTTGTGCTGCAGGAGCAACATTCAAATCGAGGTTGTTAACGGATGATGATGATGCTCCCATATTTAGGAGAGTAAGGAAAAAATAGTTGAGAATACGAAGAAATTTGGGAGAGATGAAGTATTGAAAAGAGACTGAGCGTCAGAAACTGAAGAGATTTTTTTTGAAGTTTCTGGAAGCAGCCGACGAGTGGCTTTAAAGGAATTTTTCACTTCAGGTGAAATAAACAGTAAACAACAAAGCGTTAGGCGACCTCGGGCCGCGATGGAAATTTTGTCAAAAGATCCCGTGGAAGTAGGATCTTGTCTCCTGTCATAAATTCGACTGAGCTCATTTTTCAAACCCACTGTTCAATCAACGACTTCGAATACCATGCGTGGGCAACTGAATGAATTGTCATGCCAACGCGCACCACGCGCTCGTTCATTACCAGAAATCTTTCCTATAAATTCACACATCTTTCTCTATTGCAACGCATGCCTTCTGATCATACTCCTTCACCTGAAATCTTCTAATGACCTTCCATACAATGAAAGCTCGACTTTTCTCCCAGTTGAGCATATCCTCAAGAGAGAGAAAAATGCAGCCTCACGACTTGATTCACAAACCCAACTCCTTATACTCTCAGTAGTAAACCATTGAAGCAAGATTATCGTTGATCATGTCCTGCGGAAGCAAGATTATCCTTGATCATGCTTCTCAGGCTAAATATCTCTCTTTTCTTCTCAGTCTTCGTAAATGACAGAAGAGAGAGAGCATCCGATGTGGGTATTTTGAAAGTCTCACATACATGCCATGTCCTGAAATGCTTTTCAAATCTTCATTTCTAGAAAGCAACAGGACTATCTTTCTCTCTTTTCTCTTCTTGACCTTGCAAGACCCAAGGGAGAGAAATTATAACATGAGTGTTTTGGGACATCCAGCTTGGAAACTTACCCATATCCTACTTTGCTTGCTTATCAATTTCATCTCTAGAACGCAGCAAAACACAGCATGTATTAGTCAAGAATTGATGAGAATCTTACATTTGATGTAATCGTGTATTTCGTTTGAGTTGAAATCATAATTACGAGTTTCTATTGTTGAGTTATGATTTATCAAGTAAAGATGTAGTACTGAAAGATTTTCGCTGATATTGTAGCATCAACACAAAAGTTGGGATGAGAAAATAGAAACGGTTGTGTATTTAGAATGAATCGAATTATGATGTCATTTCTGAGGTATATTCATGTAATAATGTTTTTGGAAAATATAAACTGTAGAATGTTGGTGCTATTTACTTTTACAGGTTTATGATGGTGAGAAGTTAATAATTATTAGAGCATCATATTAAAATTTCGTATGCATGATTTGGAATACTGAGATACTAAAGAGAATATAGGCGGGGATGATTTTTACACCTTTTTGATAAGATTGATTAAATTAGATCGAGAGAATTATTGCAGGCTTGAAATGAGGACTATGATGTTTGGAGGTATGAACTATTGATCACATGATTTATTAATTTAATGTTTAAACCTTGATTGTAGACTGTTGATGAATAACTCGATTGTTGTTATTGAGGTTGGAAAGAAACAATGGAAAAGATTTTGATGTAAGATTTTAGTGTGAATTGATGAATGATTGCAGAAATTGAGACTTTAGACTGTGAATAAGATTTACTCATAGAAGAAGGAGATGGAAATTTCAATATGATAAAAGAGAGTAAGCTTTGATGAAGGATTGAAAGGAATATTATCTGAATCCCTCAACTTGAAGATTGGACGATAATATTATAGGTTTTAATTTCGAGGACGAAATTCTAATAAGGAGGGAAGATTGTAGAGTCCCAGAATTTTCAAAGCTATTTAAATAGATTATTTTGATAATGATGTTATTTTAATATCCATTGTAGCTAAGGATTTTAATTCTTGGGAAATTTATGAGAGTGGTAATTAGAGAATGGTAATTGGTGAAATAGTAAAATGAGGGTATAATTGTAAATTGAAGGTAGAATAGTGTTTGATTTTCTCCTATAAATAGAGCTCTTCTCCTTCACAATTTTCACCACTCATCTCCTCTCCCATCTCTTGCATATATTCTTCCTTCTTCCGCTTTTTACTCGGTCTTTCTTCTTTCTAAGAGTGTTTACTCAGAACAGAGAGAGAAAGGGCGAGACCAAGCGCTACAAGAAAGAAAGAACACAAGAGATAGCGGACTTTAGAAATTAGTTTCAAAAGATATACTAGTGGTGTTAGTCATATTGGAGCAACTAGATTCCTTCATACCACTTTTAGCTTCAGTCTAGAGGTAAGTAAATTCACTACCCCTTCTAAAATTACTTCATGTCATGCTATTTATTCATTCTTTAGTAAATTGTAAATGATTATTTTATTTACGTATTATGAAGTTATGTTGCATGCATGAAGGATTTCTAAAAGAATTATCTAGAAAGTTTCTATTTATTTAAACGCTTTCTAAGTACAACAAGTTTATATTTGCAAAGGTTTCCATTTTGAGAAAAGAAAGTTGAGAAATGATGATGATTATAAGAAAGAAAAATGATGATAAACCCTCCTACATGTTGCCCTAAGATGCATCAAAAGAAGTACAAAGAAAAGTACAAGAGATGAGATAAATGTTTATGAAATGAGGGCACATGTATGGAGGAGAGTATTTTTGGCTCCAAGATAAGTAAAGATGAGAGTTCGGTACCGATACTCGGATGGAGGCGAAACCACTGAAGGAGGCTATGCCAGAAGGTGGTATTCCATCAACAGACCGTTGAGTGCACCAAGAAAAAGAGTTAATTGTCGGTCGGGCATGGCTGAGGCCACAGTTCAGTGCCATGGTCACAAGGACCCGCAACCCTCGTGCACAGGGGTAATAGTGTACATGGGCCCTATTATGAGAAAATGATACTATATTTTCAACGATGATATGCTATGATGATTTACAAAGATTATTTATAATGATGCATTATGATGATGATTTATAAAGATGATTTACAACGATGATCTATTACTAGATGTAATAGTATGTATATGTTACGGGAGATGCAACCGTACATACAAATATTATTATGGCTAGAATTATATTTATTTGCGAAAACGATTTTCAAAACTGAGAACAAGGAGTAAAACTATTTATGGTTGTGGATTTTACTTGCTGGGCCCCCTTTGGGCTCATTCAGTTTTATTTCTTGTTTTCAGGTAGAAAGGATGCTGGAATAGGAGGCCGGAATGGGGTGGGAATAATTATTAATTTTCAAAGTCTTTTCATATAAGTTATTGTAATGATATGATATTCCGCAACTAAAATCTAATGTTTTTTAATTCCGCTTGTAATAAAATCTCTTGAAAGAAAATGTTTTACGCATTTATTGTATCTTTTAAAATCAAGTACTCTGATAGACCTTATAGATATTTGCAAGAATTTTTGTTGAAAAAGAAGAAAAGTGGCAAACTCAGTCTTAACGGACTGGGGATGTTACAGAAGAGCTCTATTTATAGGAGAAAATCAAACACTATTCTACCGTCAATTTACAATTATACCCTCATTTTACTATTTCGCCAACCCTATACTATTTCACCAACCCTATACTATTTCACCAACCCTATACTATTCTACCTTCAATTTACAATTATACCCTCATTCTATCTTCAATTTACAATTATACCCTCATTTTACTATTTCACCAACCCTATACTATTCTACCTTCAATTTACAATTATACCCTCATTCTATCTTCAATTTACAATTATACCCTCATTTTACTATTTCACCAACCCTATACTATTCTATCTACCCTATACTATTCTACCTATCCTATACTATTCTACCTTCTTATTCTACCATCCTTATACCTACCATTTACTATCCTATTATTTCACCAATTACCATTCTCTAATGACCACTCTCATAAATTTCCCAAGAATTAAAAATCCTTAGCTACAATGGATATTAAAATAACATCATTATCAAAATAATCTATTTAAATAGCTTTGAAAATTCTGGGACACTACACCTTGTGTCTCAGGCAGGAAGTTATCTTCCCACTCTGGTGTTCCTCTCACTGATGTTAGTGAGTATTGCAGCATTGTCGGCGCCCTGGAATACTGCACCCTCACAAGACCCGAAATTGCATATTTTGTGAACCAACTCTGCTAGCACTTCCATGCACCTACCACTACCCACTGGTCTTCAGCGAAGTGAGTCCTTCGCTATCTCAAAGGCACGGTGGACCACGACGTCTATTTTACTCGTGGATCCCTTGATTTTCGTGCCTACAATGATTTGGACTGGATGGGTGACCCAGATGATCGCCGCTCCACCACTGACAATGGTGTTTTCTTAGGCCCTTGCCTTGTCTCTTGGGCCGCAAAAAAATAGCCCACTATTTATTGGAGTAGCACTGAAGCTGAATATAGGGCTTTAGCTAGGGGTGTCAATGCGGGCGGTTAAAAACCGCCCGCCAACCACTAACCATTATAACCGCCTAACCACTTAACCGCATTAACCGCTAACCGCCTAACCGTTATAACCGCTTAGCGATTAGCGGTTAGCGGTTATTGGGTCTACTAACCGTAACCGCTAACCGCATTTTTATATAATATATTTTTATAATTATAATTATAAAAATATTTATACATATAACATAATCAGTTGATCATTAAATCACAATTTTTTTTAAAAAATAATTAAATCACAATTTGAGTATTAATATATTATCACTATAATTTATATGATTATATCACATGATCAATTGATCATTAAATCATTTGATTATATAATAATAAATTATACATATATAATATGACATAACTCATAAGTATACCAATTCATACTAATACAACAATTAAATATCTAGAGACTTATTTCCAATGTATGTTATAAACTTATAAGTCTATATATGCATATGAATAATATAAATGTATAATATCAATACTTAATCATATGATTCAATGACAATTCAAATACTTTATTCAAGACTTCAAGTGAATTATATTATTAATGTACAATGATGATATGATTCGTATAATATCAAATTAAGTAATTGACATTGGATTAAACAATGACCAATGTGTTACTTATAAACACAATTTAAGTATTAATGTATTATCATTATAATTTTAGTAATTTATATATTATCACTATAATTGATAAGATTATATCACATGATGACTTGATCATTAAATCATATGATTATATAATAATAAATAATACATATATAATATGACATAACTCATAAGTCATAAGTCTACAAGTTAATCATATGATTCATGTACAATGATAATCACAATTGATTCAATTGAATTAAACAATATATTACTTATAATTACAAGTCTACAATTTAATTAAAGCATTATTAGATACTTAAGGAATTTAGGATTTAGGAGTTTGAACATTACCATTTACCATTAGATATTAAGTTCAATTCAAAGAAAAAAGATTATAAGTAAATATGATAAGAATTTAAATAATTAATCATATGAATCATATGATATAATTTAATGAGACTATATGATTATATAATATCAAATTAAGTAATTGACATTAGATTCAACAATGTGTTACTTATAATCACAATTGAAGTATTAATGTATTTTTTGAACATTTTTTAGAAAAAGAAATTTAACCATTTTTTGAAGAAAAAAAAATTAACCATTTTTTGAACAATTTTGAATTTTTTGAACCATTTGTACTATTTTTTTAAAATTGAATTATTGATAGTTAATAGTTTTATCCTTAACCTTTATTTTTTTTTTTAAAAAAAAAATTATATAGAAGGCAAAACTACGTCGTTTTACACCTGTATATATTCATCTCACGAAATCTTAAAATCACTCAAAGTTGCTGAGCAGTCTCTCTCAAAGTTACTGACAGTTGTCTGAATTCTGAACTTTTTTTTGTATGTTGTGTTGAATTTTTTTTTTTTTTTTTTTTTTTTTAAAAAAGTTAACCAGTTATGATTTAATATTTAAGGAAATTTTTTTAAAGTACAAGTAAATGTAAATTTTGGGTCAAATATTTTTTATTTTTTAATATGGGCTCTTTTTATAGCAATTGGGTCTAAGAAGATATTAAAAATACAAGAAAAAAAAAAGGGTAAAAATAAGCAAAAAAAAAAGAAGCCCAATTTAAAAAAAGTGGTTAGCGGACGATTATCTATTTCGCTAACCGCTAACCGGCGTTTAACTGCTAACCACTAATCGTTAGGCGGTTAGCGGTTGCGGTTAGTGAAATCTACTAACCGCTAAGGCGGTTACGGTTAGCGGTTATTGCTACTAACCGCTAACCGTAACCGCCTTTGCACCCCTAGAGCCTTTAGCCATGATTGTGGCTAAAATTTACAGGCTTTGTATGTTGTTCAAGGACTTGCAACTCCCACTCTTGTCTCGCCCTATTATTTATTTGGTGTGATAATATCAGCGCCCTCGCCTTGGCCTTTAATCTGGTATTTCATGCTCGTACCAAACACATTGAGGTGGATGTGCACTTCATTCGGGAGAAGGTGGGAAACAAAGATGTCCGCTTAAAATTTATCTCAACCGTTGATGAAGTTGCTGATATTTTCACCAAAGGCCTATCCTCTGTCCGTTTCAACTTTCTTAAATACAAAATGATGGTGTGTCTCCCCCCCACCAGTTTGAAGGGGGATGTTAACCAATCAACCGTAAATCAATCATCTACATCTCATGAAGATACGATCCTACATCAAGCAGGCAATATCCCACTAGATGCGCCTAATCATTCAGGGAAATACCATGCACCAAGACTAAAGGAAATATAATCAAAGCATGCATGGAAATAAGGAAAGATATATCAACTGTACAAGGAAACTTCACCGTAATCGTGTAATTAACACCTAAGGCCTAACGGCTACTTTGTATTTACTCTGTTTATATATACCTCTGTACATGACAGTGGAATTCATTGAATAAAGAAATTATTTCTTCTCATACATTTTCATTTTGGAGTATTAATATATTCAAAAACCATTTTAAAAAATATTACTAATGTTTTAGAGCATTCACATTGGTTTATGTATATTTTTAATGCAAAATGGTTAATCAAAACTTACTTTATCTGTTTAGCTAATAAATTTTAAAAGACATCAAAAATTCGATTATCTTTTTTTTTTTTTTAATTTTTTTTTATCTATATCATTTATTTATTTTTAATTTTTTTTAAGGATTGCATTTTTTCTAAGTATATTATTTTTTTTTATTTTTTTTAAAAGACATCATAAATTCGATTATCTATTTTTTAATTTTTTTTATCTATATCATTTATTTATTTATTTATTTTATTTATTTATTTTTTTTCAGGATTGCATTTTTTCTAAGTATCATATGAGAACTAGTAGGAGAAAATTTTGGGAAAAAGAAAGATGTGAAGAGAGAAATAGTATATTAATGAGATGGATGTGTAAATAGTATCGTTACTGTTCAGAAATGCAAAAAAAAAAAAAAAGTATTTTGCATTTGAGATTTATAATCCGATTTAGAGGGTTTTTTTTTTTTTTTAATATTTTACAATTTTTATTTATCTAGATAAAAGTAAAAAATTAGTAAGCCATTATGAGTGATCTAAGTGGGCCTTGATTTAGACTATATTTCCAACTATTTGCAAAAGTAAAAACCACTTTAAAATGTCAAACCTTAAGCATTGAAAATTTGAATCGGAATACAAACAAGTAATACTTGCAATTTTTTCGTTTAAGTGACGAACGTTATAATACAGGCCGGGCCGGTCTGGGCCCAACCCATCCAAATATCCGTCTAAATTCAAAATTCCTGGTCCTAACGTCTTTTGTCACTCTTTTCTTCAGTCTCTTTCTCTCCCGCTCTCGCTCGCTCGCTCGCTCTCGCTCCCGCTCCCGCTCTCGCTCTCGGTGAAATCGATCAGGGGCTCTGATTTGATCTGCTCTCAGCCTCTCTCTCTCTCTCCTCGTGTTTGATCTGCGCTCAGCCTCTCTCTCCGTCTCAGGTATGCTTCTCCCTAGATTTATTTGGGATTTTATGTACTTAGGCTTTTCTTGTTCTTCGAGATTACTTTTCGCAAAAAAATTTGTGAAATTTTTGACTTGATTTAGGGTTTGGATCAAAACCCTAACCCTATGCCCTGTCCGCCGTTAATGGTCAGCGATTGAACTTCAACGTCTTTTTTATTTCTTTTTTCAATTTTTTTTTTTTGATTTCCTGGGAGATTAAATTTCAACAACAGTTTGATCTGACATTGGAAACTCTTGAAAGAAATTCAGATCTGGGGTTTGACTGGAATCCAGCGCAATGAAACCCTAATTTCGAAATTCCAAAAGATATAGGGCTAAGATTTAGAGACTGTGATTGAATTTTATGCGGGTTTTCAATATTTTTGTGGATTACTAAAATATATCAGTGTCATTGGAATTTCCAGATTTGATCAGATAAAGCATGGAAGAGGCATTGAGCCCGGATGAGATTACTGTAGCTCACGCTCTGATACAACTTCGTGGTTTAGACTCTGAATCAGAGTTTGGTCACTACTGTTTCGGAGTTAAGTGGGGCGTCCGGAGAAGGAGAACGTGCACTCTGGAATGCAACGCAGATGAGTTTTGCCGCACTTGCTTCAGTAATTGGGGCATTCGGAGAAAGAGATCAAACCCACTTCCGAAACCTTTCAAAGCCATCCAGGTTTCTTCTTCACCGATTGAATCCCGATACTTTGATCTGAATAAACCCATGCCTGCTCAAGCAAGAGTGAGAAGGTTTAAGATCTGCAGGGCCAAGAATTCTATTGCTGGTTATGGACCGCGATACGTGGTGCCGATATAAGGTGATCAATGATTCATAATATCATTTTTAGGTTTTGTTCTTTGTTTTCCTTTTTGTTTCTTTCTTTCTTTTGGGTTTTTCATTTTGATTCTTTTTTCTTTTAGAGTTTTTCTTTTGTGATTCTTTTTTCTTTTTTCTTTTGGGTTTTTCATTTTTTTTTTTTTTTAAATTTTTAAATTTTTTCGGTCTAAACAATGGCAATTTCCTTTTTAGAAGATTGATTCATTCATTTTTAACAATATAGTCCTATTTTTGGTTTTGGCTCAAAAAAAGAAGAACTCTTTTGCTGCATGAAGAGCGTTCATTATTTTCTTTTCATTCTTTCTTTTATATTTATTTTTGTTTTTATTTTTATTTTTTGCATGTAGTCACTATGAATGATTTACACCCCCAAACAAATTGAGATTTTCATTTTTTTTTTTTTTTGTTTCATTTTCTTTACAAAAATGAAAATTTGATTTTTCTTCTAAAATTTTGGCGACATGGCCGAGTGGTAAGGCGGGGGACTTCAAATCCTCTTTCCCCAGTTCAAATCTGGGTGTCGCCTGATTAACAAAAAAAATGATTAATTCTCTTCCTTTTTAGGCTTTTTTTTTTTTTTTTTTGGCTCTCTGTATTTGTATATTTCATTTTGTATTGAGATTTTGGGCAATTTTTATACTGGGGAGTTTAGGTTTTTGATTTCTGATATGTACTTCTAAAATTTTGGATTTGGAATTTGATTTTTGACACTTTTTTCAGTTCTTGAGTCTAATAAATTAATCTCAACTATTTACAGTGCATTATGGGTTCTTTAGTTTGAGTTTTATTCTGTTTGGTAGTTGAGATAGATGAGGGAAAGGGAAAAATCGTGGATCTTTTGGGCTGTCTGCTATTTTTAGGGTTTTGTTGGTTGTTTTCTACTTTTTGGACCCAAAGGACCATTCTGATATGGTGATTTTTTAATTCATGTTTTTCAAACGGATCGCCATCCAAGATTGGACATGGTTTTTATTATGATTTTGATCACATCCAATACTGAATGCTCATTATGCCTTTATTTACAACAATTTAATGTCTGGGAATTGTGAAGTTTTTTGAATTTCTGCTAGAGAAAACATTGCGTAGAATGGATACTTTTTTTTTTTGATAAGTATTGCGTAGAATGGATACTTCTTGCATATTTCTGTAGCTGGAGGTTAGGCAATATCTCTAAGTCAAAAATGAAGAGAAAAGAAGGATGTGAGGCCTAGATGTTTTGACTTTGTAAGGCGGCGTAGGCAGCTACTCATACCTGATGGAAATTGTTGCATAAACTTTCTATTCCTAACTGATTGCATTTATGTGATTGTCAACCGTATTGCTTTAAAATGTTGTATCTGGTCTGTTCCATAATATAGTTATATAAATTACAAGGTGCATGTGGTTGGAAGTAGACTTCTAGCCTTTTCATTTATTTACATCTTCTATATGACTTACAAGGTGCATCTATGGTGCATGACCCATATAATGTATTTTACTGTAAAGTCCTTAAGAAGTTTCTGAATTCATGTCTAGTTCAAATGTACTTAAATTAAGTATCTGGCTGTGCTATTTTAACCTGGACTGAAAGCAATCTCTGTAAAAATTTGGATTTTGGAACTCCCAACTATTTTTGCCTGAATTTCCTAATTTTAGTAGTAAATCAGTACATGCTAAGAAAAAGCATATGCTTCAGAGGTTCAATACCTCAATTGATTTGTCAAAACTTTTGTGACGCCGCAGATTTTGTCCTGAGCTTCCATTTATTCCTTGTTTAAGTACCTAGCATGGGAGATGGTTACTATCATTTTTGCGGTGGGATATAATCAGATCCATTCATGCAAAACTTATTATCTTACCTGGATGGCTCTAGTATATGATTGCAAATAAAGAGCATATAATATAAAACTTGATTGTGTTTTGCTTCCTTATTTTACATGTTTCCAGCTGTGCTTCCTTATTTTACATGTTTCCAGCTGTGCCTTTTCTGGAATAATTGAGATCATTGCAGACATTACTATGAAGAGCTCTTTGGCGTCTAAGATTACATGCTTCCATGAATTTGTTAGCATTCTTTATAATAGAAGATGTTTGCTTACCATTCATATTTTTATAGGTCTTTACTGTGGTATTGGAATTGAGTTTTTTGAACTAGGGGTGGTGGAGTCGTTTTTGCATTTTTCCTCAAATTGGAAATTCAACTTAAAACTTTTCTCCCATTTTCTTTGTAAATTGAAGAAACAATTGGTTCTTGATAGCTATGAGGCCTAGGCCTCATTTGATTAATTAGGGAGCAGATAAAAGGTGATTCTTTTGAAATGGTGGAATATGTTGGGATGGAAGATTTAAGTTAATGCTGTAGAAGGGTGTCTAGGACTTTGAAATAGAAAACGACTCTTTGGATTATGGGGTACACAAATTTTCTAGGTGAAAATCATTGATCTAGGACCATACTGCTGCATTTGAGCACATACTTAAGCATGCAGATAAGAGTAAGTAAAACAGAATCTTTAAAAGAAGAAAAAAGGGAGGTTGCAATGGGCTGGGGGGATTGCACAGCATTCAAGCTCATGTGAAATATGCGAGAAGAAGCAAAATGAGAACAATAGTTCATAAATTTTAGATGTCATGAAACATGGATAACAGAAGTCCATCTATAGCATGGTCTTTTGTGTACAGCAATGACAAATTCTCCATTTTTCATTGTGTATTCTATGACCGATTCACGCTCGGGTGGTGTATTGTATTGTGGTTGGTTGCATGGTAAAGGGGCATTTGATCACGGGCAAAGATGTTGATGCAACTCATTATGCAAGTTATGAATTCAAGGTGGGGGTGAATGGATCTAAGAAGAGAAAAAGGTACGTTCCGACCAAAGACCAGATGTTCCGACCAAAGACCAGATGTCCCTATTACTGATTCGACAAAAGCAAAAGCGGATTTGCTAAGCATTCATGCATGAACTTATGACTTGATTTTGCATAAGGCCATAACCGTTCAGCCAAAATTTTTGATACTCTGATCAGGTAGGAGAAAAATTTGTTAACCATATGGATTGAGTAGCTTAATTACCCGAACTATTCTTGCTCGATATCTGTTTGATACATGTGTTACATGATTGAGATGTTTCCCTACCACTACTATTTTGCAGATAATAGTTCTATAGGACTCACTTGGGGTGCTCCAGATGATGTGCAACAAGAGGGCGCATTTCGAAGTGACTCATAAGCAGCAAAATTGATGGACCAACTGGGATTTCCAAAGGTTTGTTCCTGTCAGACCCTTCCACCTATGTGTCTATGTTTCATTTTCTTGCTGGCAATTCCATAAGAACAATGGTGATTAGCTTTCTATCTCTAAATGCTTTAATTTGTTTATTTCTTCATTATTTTCCAGTGTCTACTTTTTCTCTGCACACATAGAGGCTTTACTGTCAGAACGAGGGTAAAACGCAATGACCTTTTTTATCTTGGTTTCTCCATATATCACAAAGGGTAAAATGCAACGATTTTTTATCTTGATTTCTCCATATCCGATCCTTGACTTGGAGTAGCTCACCTCTCACTATAGTTTATTGATGCTCTAAATTCTTTAAGAAACAGAATGCAGTGATTTCACTTAATAGTGTCTGAACTGCCCAATTAATAGTGTCTGTTGTCCACGTGGCTCCATGGACAATAGTTGATTTCTTAGTACAAAGTGGTTGAGGTTCCCCCTGGATCTGCTTTCCTTAGAAGTACTTCTGCTTCAAATGCATGAAATCTTTTTTCCCTTTAGATAGTTTTTCTCGACAAATGGAAGGAATAATTGGCCATGACAATATAGTCAGGCACTAAAAACAAATATGGGCGCCATGCAAAAATGAAATGCATGCAATACATATATTCTCTCATTTAAATTTACTGCATCATATGCACACGCTAAGCACCACCGCCGACGCCACCAACTCCACAACCTAGGTCCTAGGCCACCAGCACCCTATAGCCACCCATCCCCGCAAAGCCACCAGCACCACCGTAAATAAAATTATTCAACGGGTTTAGTTGAGGCACCTGAGCCATTTGGATCGGGGCTGCTGTTATCCCCAGCCCAAGTGACACTGTTTTTGTGTCCTGAGATAAAACGACACCTGGATCAGAACATTTGGGCTATCATTTGCCCAAGTTAATTTGCAAGAGAGGTTCTCTAGTTAGTAAAACCAAGGATGGAGAGGAGATGAACTTGGTTCTGTATTTGGTGGCGAAATGAATGGTGTCCGATTCCATGTTCTAGCAGGCCTTCTTGGAAAGTGTTCTAGCAGGCCCTCTTTCATCTTCTCTGTATTTTATGTTTATTTATGTTTCTTCTATATTTTCTCGTCTATGGAAAGGTTACATTAGATAAATGGTTAATTAAAGTTGTCTAAAGAAACATGTTACAACAAAAACGCTTAAAATTAGCATATTTGTTTTTGAGATATGTATTCAATTATGAGTAATTTTATTTACTAGATTGTTATACGACTGTCATACAATGTGATAATGTAGCAGTAAAACTCAACCTTTGGATCAATACTTATAAAACTAAAAATAAGGCCTAATTTCCCTATCACGTCGTCCCAGTTATATGAGAATCGTATAATAATATACTAAATAGCATTACTCTTAAATAAACAAATGTAAATCTAATATAATTGAACACCTTTATTTTGGTAAGTAAACTAGGTTGATTCGTTCACATTTTCTTCAAATAAGACACATTAACGACTTTAATTTCTTTTCTTACTTTATTGCCTTTAGCTTCTAGTTGTCACCACCATATACCGTGCGTGAAGACTAGTTGAAATAGCTATAACACCTTTTTTGGGTAAGTAATTAGATTGACTCGTTCACATTTCCTTCAAATAAGATACATTGACAACTTTAATTTCTTTTTTTACTTTATTGTCTTTAGCCTCTAGTTTTTACCACTATATATACTGTTCGTGAAGACTAGTTGAAAATCATTTAAATTTGTCTTAGAAAGCCACCCAGCAAAAATGTAATGTTGCTACTAATTATATGCTTACTTTGTTTGTGAATGAGTTTAATATTGTTGCAGCGTTTCTGTATTTTTTAAATTTTTATTATTTTTCTTTTAAAAAAAGCAGAGTATTGGTCAAAATCATAAATAATTTAGATAATGGTGTGGATCTTAGCCTTCATTGTCAATCAAAGGATGACGATCTTGGTGTCCACACACTCTGCATTTGGCTTCTATGAGTTCAACTTTAGACCAAAAGTCTTGGGGACTACATTATATTTATGTAGATTTCAGTGGAATGATCAATTTTTTGGTTTTAGTTTGTACAATTTTAATAGGGATTGGTGCACATAATGCTTTTGGAATATTAGAGCTAATGGTACATGTAAATTTTTTAAAATCACGCCGGTGTAGTTTATAGCAATACTCATTTACATGTACCATTAGCTCTAATATTCCAAAAGCTTTATGTGCACTAGTCCCTATTAAAATCGTAGATTCTAAAACCACAACATTGATCTTTCCATTGAATTCTACAAAAATATAGTGTAGTCCCAAAAAAGTTTGGTTTAAAGTTGAACTTGTAGAAGCCAGATGTTTTGAGTGTGTGGAAATCAGTATCATCATCCTTTGATTTACAATGAAGGCTAAGATCCAAGCCATTATTTAAATCATTAGTGATTCTGACCAATACTCAAGTGTTTTTTTTTTTTTTTTTTTCAAAAAAAAAAAAAAAACCCCGCTATTACAATATTAAACCCAATCATAGACAACATAAGTGTAGCAAGCCGAGTGTTTGTTAAGGTTGTGATTAACTTTGGGAGGGCTAATGGATTTAATAAGAGATCATTAGGTTTCATCGGAAATAAGAATTTTGAGGAGGCATTATTCAGAAGATAGAGGTAATAGAGGAGAACATCATGGAGATGATCAACTAGCAATTATCACTAGGTCAGTAAGGGTTGATTTTCTTAAGTTTGATGGTAGTGATCCCTCTGGTTGGATCTATAAGGCAAATAAATTTTTTCATCTCCATAAAACCTCATACTACCAGAAACTGATGCTTGCTTCTATCCACATGGAAGGCAAGGCATTAATATGGTTTTAAGATATGGATATGTCTGAATTCCTACCTAGTTGGAATATCCTAACTCAAGCATTGTTAGAGAGGTTTGGACCCTTGGCTTATGATGAACCTATGGAGTCTCTCACTAGGCTGAAACAACACACTGGTGTGGAGGATTATAAGGAAAGATTTGAAGCTTTATCTAATAGGGTGAGGAGGATTGATAATCAAAACAGGTTGAGCTGTTTTATAAGTAGGCTGAAAGATGAGATTAGGCTCCCTGTTTGGATGTTTAAACCCCAATAATTGTTAGTAGCCTGTGTTGAATGGTAAAAGGTATAAGAGTTCAAATGTGAGTTTTGCTAGCTCTAACATGCCACGGATTGGGGATCTAATAATCAGAACTCACCTATAGGAATCCCTAAAGCCATCATTCCTGTCCAAAAGATTTCACAGTCACAAATGGAGGGAAGGAAAAAAAAGGGACTCTGTTATAATTGCGATTCTAAGTGGCAGTATGGTCATAAATGCCAAAACCCTAAGCTCTTTTTGTTGGAAAGTGTAGAAGTGTTGGAGGAAAACACTAATCTGGAAGGGGAAAGGGAAGATATGATGGAATTTAGCTATAGTGAAGAGATGCCAGAGATTTCCTTACATGCTATAACGGGTAGCCAACATCCTAAGACTATGAGGTTAGTGGGATGGATTGGTACTCTGAGATTAGTTATCCTAGTTGACAATGGCACCACTCATAATTTTGTAGATTCATCAATCTGCAAGAAGGTGAATCTGTCAATCTGTAGAGAGCAAAGGATTAAAGTAAGAGTGGCTAATGGAGAAGAAGTTATAAGTGAAGGTAAGTGCACTAGTCTGAGACTGCAAGTGCAACTTAAAGAATTTTGTTTTGTTGCTGAAGCATATGTGATTGTGTTAGCCGGATGTGACATGGTCTTAGGAATTCAATGGTTGGTAACCTTGGGTTCAATTACATGGAATTTCAAGGCCCTAACTATGGAATTTACCATTGCTCGGGAAGTGATTCTGTTACAAGGGTTGGTTGCCCCACACTTGTGGGAGGAGGCATAGATGTTTAGTTCCAAGAGAAGAATACAAAAGGGTTATTGCTGCAATTACTCGATCATGTGCAAGATTCTGAAGTGGTGCCTAAGGGATCAGAATTGGAGGGCTTATTAGAAAATTTTACAAACCTACTTGCTAAACCAAAAGGGTTACCACCTCATAGGTCACATGACCATGCTATTATCGTAAGCCCGAAACGCTTCCTTTTCTTCAATATCCTCAAAACACAGAAAACACAAAAAGAAAATAAAATAGCACAAAATAATGAGACTAAGAAATTATCAAATGTAAATCAAGGGGCTAAAATATAATATTTTAGCACTTATCAGCTTACAGGTTACTACAGAAAATTTGTTAAGGGCTATGGTTCAATTGTAGCTCCTTTAACAGACCTGTTAAAGAAAAATGATTTTCAGTGGAGGGAAAAGACTGAAGCAGCATTTGCAGAATTGAAGAAGGCAGTGACTAATCCACCTGTATTAGTGCTACCAGATTTCAGCCTACCATTTGTGATAGAGTGTGATGCTCCGGGGAGGGGAATTGGAGCAGTTTTGATGCAGCATCAAAGACCAATAGCCTTCTTTAGCTAAGTCTTAAAATGAAGGTTTTTGTTAATGTCTACATATGAAAAAGAGTTGCTGGCATTAGTTGCAGCAGTCAAGAAATGGAGGCCATATGTGTTAGGCCATTCCTGTACTATTAAGACTGGTCATAAAAGTTTGAAATTCTTGTTAGAACAAAAGCGTGGCTCCCCTATGCAACAGAGATGGGTCTCTAAATTGCTAGGGTGGATTTTGTGGTGGAGTACAAAAAAGGCCAAGAGAACAAGGCATGAATATTGTTACAGCCCTTAATCAGATGGTCTCCTTCTTTAGCCTTCAGTACAGCTTACCACCCTTAATCAGATGGTCAATCAAAGGCAGTCAACAAGTATGTAGAGAATTACCTAAGGTGTATGATCTGTGACAAACCTAAGGAGTGGGTAAATTGGTTGGCTCTAGCCTCTTGCAGCTGAATATTGTTACAACACATCCTTTCATCACTCTACTAGAATGACACCCTTTAAGGCTATCTATGGCTACTTACCACCCGACTGCTTACCTACATGCCAAAGACAATTATTGATCAATGTGCTGACATCTTTACTAAGGGATTAACTTATTCTCGGTTTCTGGAATTGCATGACAAACTCATGATTCTTCCTCCTCCCATGAGTTTGAGGGGGTCTGTTAAGGAGTCTACTGCTACTCAAGAGAAGAGCGCTCGATCGCATACTTCAGAGCGATCGAGCGCAGTACCAGAGAGTTCCGAAGTGCAAAATCAACTCGAGTACGATCGAGCGCACTCACTAGTGCGCTCGATTGCAGTACCAGAGAATTCCAGTTCAAAATCATCCCGAGTGCGATCGAGCGCACTCACTAGGGTGCTCAATCGCAGTACCAGAGACCTGCCGCCATAAAACTTCCATCTCTTCCATCTTCTCCTAGGACTCTTACTTATCTCTGGTAAGAATGATCTGTTTGTATCACTTCTTTTTTGATTGATTGTAATCCTTTGTATTATCTCTTATTCTTTGTTTAAATGTAATTATCTTATTATCACATCAAAGCTTATCTTGTTAGCTTGATGTGATCAAATACAAGTGTAACTCTTTTCTATTTAAGTTCAATGAGAAAGCTGCAGTATGCATCCTGGCCAAAATCTCTTCTCTTCATATTATTTTACTTGACCTACGTGGTTTAATGTTAGCTTGGGATCACTCTGGTGGTAGCTGGGGGCGAGATGGCATTCACCAAGAATGTGGAGTCATCGTGTAATGATACTTTTGGCTCTAATAGATAAGATTACATTCATTGATAGTGGTTGTTCGTTTTGTGATCAACATCATGAGGCTCCTTTACTCCTATATATTGGTTCTATCAGTATATTTGCCTCAATTATCAAATCTCATTGTGGTGATGGTGAAATGATGGTATGATTGCTTAATTATATTGTAAAAAGGTCCATCAATTCTAATGGACTTGCTACTTAGTAAAGGGTTTCCATTCCTTCTACACATCTAAAATTCAATGTGAAAAAGCTCTGGATTTTACAAAAAAAGAGGCATGTGCTCTAATGATGCCATAATAAGATAACTTCTGGTCTGGAATTTTGAAATGACAAATCTTTCACTGTATATTGAAGCTAAAACTGAATTCTCATTGGAGGAATGTGGTCATAACTGGTTTGAAATTTTCAACTTATTCTTAAAAGAAAAAAAACCTTTTTCCATTTCTAAGTTTGGAGAAACCAATTCTGACATCCTAACCAATATGGAGCCCTTTTATAAGATGATTGAAGTTTATATATTTTCATACCCTTTAAATGTGGCTTGAATTAATCAATGTTTTTGTAGGTTGATATATAAAGCACTTCCCAATGCTATAACGTTGGTTGAAGTTCTCTTGAACCATATTATGTTCTTTTGTTTTATTTTGGTGGGCATGTATTATGCCTCACATCTCTCTGCGGCTTTCTGTAGGTTGAATGTAAAGAAAACTTTAATGGACATTTTGGAGGAATACCAAAACTATTGAAGGAAAACTTTATTTATAAGCATAAGCAATTACAAAGAAAGAAACCAATTTGAACTGTACACGAGGTGTTCTAAGTAATTACAATGACTTTAATTACAAGCTGGAAACTAGAGATTGAATACAGAATGCTATCTAACATTAATACCTTGAAGGTTTTCTCTTCAATCTTAGACTGAGAAGTTGGTTTGAATCCAACTTCTCTTTCTTTGCACTTTATCTTGGATAAGTGCTCTACAGCTTCACTCCTCCTCTTGTCTTGATCTGTAGTAGTAGAATTCTTCTCAGCTTCATCTTCATCAATTGCAGCAGCATCTTTATCAATTGCAGCAGCAGCAGCCTTGTTCTTCACGGCTGCCACTTCACATGGAGCAGGAGCTTCAGCTGTGCTACAGTAGGACAACTCATGGTTGCCACTTCACTAGGAGCATGAGCTTCAGCTGCAGTATGGTTAACAGAATGCAAATATTTATATGTGCAGAGCAGTGTCTTTTTTTTGTTGTCATATTCCTGTAGTTGTTGAATTTGTAGATTTTTAGAAACCATGGTACCTTAATTTAAGTAAATACACTGCTAGCTGGATTCCAAGTTGTAATCATCATCATCATCATCGTCACAACGGCCCATAGATGCTTGAATCCTTTCAATCTTATTGCGTTCATCCCTTCGGTTAAACATTCTGAATTTTCACTTTCTTCATCGAGTTCATCCTCTTCGATTGAACATTCTGAAATTTCACTTTCTTCATCGACTTCATCCTCTTTGATTCAACACACTGAATTTTCACTTTCTTCATAGGATTCATCCTTTGCGGATGAACTTCTCAAGAAATAATCACTTCCTTCATTGAGCTGTTTCAAAATCATAAGTAAATCTTAAGCGGTGGAAAAGTAATGAAAGAAATTTTAGTTCCTTTGTAGAAAAATTATTACCACAAGCAAGGCACCATACCTAGTGCAGTAATTAATAATTGTAAGGGTCATATGCAAAGTTTTCAAGGTTAACAATAATTCTCTCTTTTGTGTCTATAAATAAAAGAACAATTGATTAATTACATGTTTTAGAGTAACTCAAATACCAGTAATCCAAGTTGCATGCCAGGTCACTTTTGTGTCTGTAAATAACAGTAATCCAAGTTAACTCAGCGACTAAAATGCAAAGTACCAACTTAGGGAAAATCAAAATGTGAGAGAACAACTGATATTTCATCTTGATCAGGTTGCATGTCAAATACAGAAAAAGAAACTACTTGACAATATTCTCCAAGAGTCTTATCAATCTCCAAAACATATCGATATGCGTACACATGCACAAATATATTGATGCATGTATATGCCTTGAAATTCCACTAGACATGAATATGACCCACTCTGCACATGCCTGCATAAAGCAACAAAGTGGGATAAGAATTATTCAGAAAGAATTATTATCAATCTCCAAAACATATCCCTTTTGCTTTTTTTTTTTCTTTTTCTTTTCTTTTTCTTTTTTTAATGTCAACAGGTTTCTTTAAGAGGATAAGAATTGCTCATAAAGAATTGTTCTCCTCAGTATAAGAGTTCATAAGATAGCTCACCCGTGATCATGTAAAATGACATTTGTTGAGTGAAACCGCCACTCAATGGTCCACGAGATTGATTTCTTCCTGAAATTATCGAAAATAGGAATTGTACAATCTAATAAAAAAATACCAACCAGCACAATACTAGAATCTCAGTTCATCTCCAGTACCATTATGCAAACAATACATAAGCATAATCACAAACATGATAAATAAGAACACAAAGTAAAAACTTAATTAGGTCGGGACAAACTTAAGCCAGAGTCAATTTTTGGAGTATTTTGAATTTCTGAGTGTGAAGTTGGAAATATGAGGTCCAAGAATACTTATCCACACCAAACGAAGGCCTGACTAGTTTCCCATGACCATCAAATTATGGATGTATGCAAATATGATTTGAGTTGTTGACAATCAAATACAATAAAACCAAATCCCATAATAATAAAAATATGAAAGATGTAGTTAGGTCTAACCCATCTAAGGCTGTGAGTAGTTCTGTGTTTGCCACTCTGCAGGCATGTGGCATCCATGGAGAGTAGGAGTTCCTTCTAAATGTGACTCTGTGAATTGGCTATGGAGTTCCTTTTAAATGTGACTTTGTGAATTGGCACTCTGCTGCTGGAAGAGTAGCAGGGATGTGAGGTTGGATTGAGAGACTCAAAGGTGCTAAATATGTTCCCACACATTCCCAAGCAGGAAAAACCTGATCCATAATGAAGTGGAGAAATCAATATATCATTATATCATTAAGTGGACAAGTAAGACCCAAAAGCTACAAACAGTATTGAGCAGTTAACCAAAAACAAAATCAACAAACATTAAAAGGTCCTTACTGAAAAATAACTCCTCATATGTTGTGGATAACAACTGGTTTCCAAGTTGCAAGCATCATCATGAGTGATGGAGCCTCTTTGATGGTCGAATACCATCTGATATCCTTTCAATTGTATTGCATTCATCCTCTTCGATTGAACCCACTGAATTTTCACTTTCTTCATCAACTTCATCCTATTCGATTAAACCAACTGAATATTCAATTTCTTCATCGGATTCAGATGAATCTCTTATTTCATCGAATTCATCATTATGGAAATCAAAATCCACTTGGGTCACATCTGGATGATCTTTCGCATTCTTAGCATGCTTGTGTATAATATGAAGTCCGAAACTTCGGACGAACAACTTTCCATCTATAGATAAATCAGCTTGCAAACTGTCCCCCTTTAGCTCAAAAGATTCTCGGACGAAGTATTCATACCATACATTTTTTGAATCCATATTATTTAAATCTCTATATCTACAAATGTCTCTACCTTTATGCCTTATGGTCAACCCAGCAAAATCCGGATCATCCATCTTGCGATCCTCAAGATCCTCAAGATTGGGTTCAAGAACAGCACAAAAAACAATTCCTTGGATCTCATCCAAATGAGGAAGCCCTTTAATATCCATTTTACATGAGTGACTTCTATATGAAAAGTCCCTACGATGGCTGAAGCAATCTGGTATCCCATTTCCAGGAAATATAATTCCACCATGAAAAGAGTCCTCATACTGTACCTATTAAACGACATGAATTTTCTTGAGTATAAACCATAAACAAAGACACATACATACAAACACGTACATAAGAGAGAGACATACCTTATCCAATATGGAATGTATCACCACATCCTCTATTTTCTCAGCCATTTTGCAGCAGTCCAACAAGTTAATCCACTGTAACGCTGGCAACTGACTTGTATTGAATTGATTTTCTCTTGATATTTGTGGAAAACTCTCCAATGAAACACATCCGCCGGCACCTATTACTTCTATATATAGTTGGTGGAAGTTTTACAATTTGTTTAAGTTTCTTGCATTTGGCCAACCGAAGAGTCCTCAATCTGGCAAATCTTTCGATCCATGCAGGCAGAATAACAATTTCACTCCCGTCTAGATTTAACAAAGATAAAGTGGGAGGGAAAAGTGTCCCAAAGAAATCTATTTTATCAAGACACAGTCCTTCTAGTGTCGGGAACACAACTGAGGAACAACCAACATCGGAAATGCTTGAATTCGCTGGAGGAGGCGATAAGAATAAATCTCTACGTTCCTCTGTGGACTCGATTGAGAGCATGGATTGTCTTTCATCCCACGGATTTGTTAGAAGTTTTGGACACCATCGGACACAAAGATAGTCGAGACGCTGTAACTGAAGAATGCTACTTGGGAGATGGATAAGGTTTATGCAATTTTGTACAATTAAATATGAAAGCCTGGTGAAATATATAGGGAATGAAGGCAGTTCTTTTATACCACTGCCGTTCAATCTAAACATTACCAAGCGTTCCATTCTACACTCAATTTCAGGAAATTTCTCAAGCCTAAAACAATTACTAAGCTTAAGATGTTTCAAAGATTTCAACTTGAGGCTTTTTGGCAAACTAATAAGGTTATAGCATTTGGAAAATGACAGAACGGTAAGCTGAAGAAGGGATCCAACATAGTCATCAACCTTAACTAAACTTTCGCACTGAGAAACACGTAATATTTTTAAATTTGGAACTTCTAAAATATTAGGAATTTCAGTTAGGTTTTGAAGTCGAATGAGTTCCATAATACTGAGGTTTCGAAATTCCTGCAAAGGAAAAAAAGAAAAAGGGGGTATGAAATAAGCTTCAAAGAAGTTTACAACATAAGTCTAAAGAAAAAACATTAAAAATAATAATCGTACCTTAAATCCTTCCTTGAGTCCTTTGAAGAGGCCATTACGTATTCTTAGAATAATGAGTTTTAGTCCACGGAAATTGGATGGCAAAAATTGTAAAGGATATTCATTCCAATCAAGCACTCTTAACTCATTAGGGAGACAACTAGGCATTTTAGAAAAGTCTGCATTACGACATATAAAATATCTGAGAATTTTCATCTTCTCAAAGGTTTTGGAATTCCATTGTATCAAGTCTCGTTTCGGCAATTCCACTAATACGCCTTCAATTTTGTTTGTTCCCTAGTAAGATAATGCAAGGCAACAAAATCAAAACATGAAGTTCTCCCTACTTAATTTATCACTTGCTAGAATTATATATATATATATATATATGACTTGATAGAATTATGATTTTATTCTTATACATGCACACATTATTTTATGAAAATGAAGCAAACTTATATTCCATCAATCAGGCAACATGTGTTGCTTTTTTTTTTTTTTAATAGATAATTTGTTTTTATTATTAGAATGTCTCGAAGTAAGTGATCACATTCAAGATGTCGAAATTGTTTTTTTTTTTTCTTTTTCTCATATTTACTTATTATTCTTACTTATTTATAAAATAAAAAGTACAATACTGATAAAAATTATATCTATCTTTGAAAAAGCGTAAAAGCCAATTTCCTTTATGATTTATTTATTCTTTTGGATTAAAGGCATCCTACCTACATCCAAATACATGTTTGGGGAGCTGAGTAGTGATTTAATGAACACGGGCGTGCATGAACAGTGTGCACGCCGGTGTTCATTTATTATTTTATTTATTTTTACTGTTTAAATATTATTTTAATAATATTTTATAATAAATGAACACCAGCGTGCACACTATTCATGCACGCCGATGTTCACTAAATCACTACTCCATGTTTGGGTGATGTTTTATGTTTAATAATTTTTTGAGTTTATGTTTGGGTGTCTTTTACACCCAACTCAAATTTTTTTAACCCAACCCAAATTTTCAACCCAATTCAAATCCTTTTAACTTAACTCAAAAAAAAAAAAAAAAAGCAATAAAAAAATTAATTAAAAAAAACCTAAGGTTCCACCCCCTAATCACCCTCAACTGACATCTCTTTTACGCTAAGACACCCAAAATATTAAGAAATAATATTTGATTTCCTCAAACTACAACTTCAATTCGTTATTACACTTTTTGTTAGCCTATGGTGTTAAATGGATGAAAAATCTCAAGCATGTTGTGCAAGTGCCGGTTCTTTACTTGAACTACCCAAATTATCAATAAAAAATATGAAAATCTAAAAGAGGAAAAAAAACAAGGAAAAAAAAAGAAGAAGGCTGAGAGGGTATTTCGAAATGTATGTTTAAGAAGTTTTTATTTTTTAATAATTATAATGGGGGCAACTATGGTATTTCAAAAGTAAAAATGGGGTTGTTGCGGGAACAGAGGCATAAAAATGGTCATGCTCGTACAAGACACTTGACCACCTTTATTTATTTATTCATTTTTTATCAATTTTAACATTTGACGCTGATTGAATTGTTCTTTTGACAAGCATAGTAGTTTAGTGGCATAAATGAAAATGTGGTGATGCTTAAGGGCCAAAAGTGTATTTTCTCATTGTTTTTATATTGGGATGTCCCAAATTAAGTGACCATACTCAAAATGTCAAATAATAATAATAATTAATATTTACCTATTACTCTTATATCTTTACAGAAGAAAAGACATGATGCTCATCATATATATATATATATATATATATAAAGCCGAGTTTTCACGTAGGGAATGCTTAGAATTGCGACACGTGTCCTCCTAACTCCATCTCCCACGTCTCTCTCTCTCTCTTCCTCTATCTCAACTTAAATGTCTTAAAACTAATTCTATGGTTTAAGACATTTAATCAATTGTGCTAACTCTCACTCTCCCATAATTTGTGTTTCAACCGTTTTTTGTCTCTCTCTCTCTCTCTCCCTCTATCTCTACTTAAATGTCTTAAACTAATTCTATGGTTTAAGACAATTAATTGTGCTAACTCTCACTCTCCCATAATTTGTGTTTCAATCGTTTTTTCTTTTTTTAATTAATTGTGCTAACTCTTTCCCATAATTTGTGTTTCAATCGTTTTTTGTCAATCTCTCTCTCTCCCTCTATCTCCACTTAATTGTCTTAAATCTCTCTCCCATAATTTTATATTTGAATTCTTTTTCTTTTTTTTTTTTAATTAATTTTGCTAACTCTTACTCTCCCATAATCTCTTTCTCTCCCATAATTTATGTTTCAACCGTTTTTTTTTTAATATAATTTTATGTTTGAACCTTTTCTTTTCTCTCACTAAACTAATTATATGGTTTAAGTGTCTTAACTATTTCTGTCTCCCATAATTTTGTCTATCTCTCTCTCCCTCTATCTCTACTTAAATGTCTTAAATCTTTCTCCCATAATTTTATATCTGAATTCTTTTTTTTTTTTTTTTTAATTAATTGTGCTAACTTCCACTCTCCCATAATCTCTCTCTCTCTCTCTCTCTCTCTCTCTCTCCCTCTCCCATAATTTATGTTTCAACCGTTTTTTTTAATATAATTTTATGTTTGAACATTTTCTTTTCTCTCTCTAAACTAATTATATGGTTTAAATGTCTTAACTATTTCTCTTTCCCATAATTTTGTCTCTCTCTCTCTCTATCTCCATTTAATTGTCTTAAATCTCTCTCCCATAATTTTATATCTGAATTCGTTTTTTTTTTTTTTTTTAATTAATTGTGCTAACTCTCACTCTCCCATAATCTCTCTCTCTCCTATAATTTATGTTTCAACCGTTTTTTTTTTTTAATATAATTTTATGTTTGAACGTTTTATTTTCTCTCTCTAAACTAATTATATGGTTTAAGTGTCTTAACTATTTCTTTCTCCCATAATTTTGTCTCTCTCTCTCTCTCTCTCCCTCTATCTCCACTTAAATGTCTTAAATCTCTCTCTCATAATTTTATATCTAAATTCATTTTTTTTAAAAATTAATTGTGCTAACTCTTACTCTCCCATAAAAGCCGAGTTTTGACGTAGGGAGTGCTTAGAATTGCGACATGTGTCCTCCTAACTCCTTTCATATATATATATATATAAGCCGAGTTTTGATGTAGGGAATGCTTAGAATTGCGACACGTGTCCTCCTAACTCCATCTCCCACGTCTCTCTCTCTCTCTTCCTCTATCTCAACTTAAATGTCTTAAAACTAATTCTATGGTTTAAGACATTTAATCAATTGTGCTAACTCTCACTCTCCCATAATTTGTGTTTCAACCGTTTTTTGTCTCTCTCTCTCTCTCTCTCTCTCCCTCTATCTCTACTTAAATGTCTTAAACTAATTCTATGGTTTAAGACAATTAATTGTGCTAACTCTCACTCTCCCATAATTTGTGTTTCAATCGTTTTTTTTTTTTTTTAATTAATTGTGCTAACTCTTTCCCATAATTTGTGTTTCAATCGTTTTTTGTCAATCTCTCTCTCTCCCTCTATCTCCACTTAATTGTCTTAAATCTCTCTCCCATAATTTTATATTTGAATTCTTTTTCTTTTCTTTTTTTAATTAATTTTGCTAACTCTTACTCTCCTATAATCTCTTTCTCTCCCATAATTTATGTTTCAACCGTTTTTTTTTAATATAATTTTATGTTTGAACCTTTTCTTTTCTCTCACTAAACTAATTATATGGTTTAAGTGTCTTAACTATTTCTGTCTCCCATAATTTTGTCTGTCTCTCTCTCCCTCTATCTCTACTTAAATGTCTTAAATCTTTCTCCCATAATTTTATATCTGAATTTTTTTTTTTTTTAATTAATTGTGCTAACTTCCACTCTCCCATAATCTCTCTCTCTCTCTCTCTCTCCCTCTCCCATAATTTATGTTTCAACCGTTTTTTTTAATATAATTTTATGTTTGAACATTTTCTTTTCTCTCTCTAAACTAATTATATGGTTTAAATGTCTTAACTATTTCTCTTTCCCATAATTTTGTCTCTCTCTCTCTCTCTCTCTCTCTCTATATCTCCATTTAATTGTCTTAAATCTCTCTCCCATAATTTTATATCTGAATTCGTTTTTTTTTTTTTTTAATTAATTGTGCTAACTCTCACTCTCCCATAATCTCTCTCTCTCCTATAATTTATGTTTCAACCGTTTTTTTTTTAATATAATTTTATGTTTGAACGTTTTATTTTCTCTCTCTAAACTAATTATATGGTTTAAGTGTCTTAACTATTTCTTTCTCCAATAATTTTGTCTCTCTCTCTCTCTCCCTCTATCTCCACTTAAATGTCTTAAATCTCTCTCTCATAATTTTATATCTAAATTCATTTTTTTTTAAATTAATTGTGCTAACTGTCACTCCCCCATAAAAGCCGAGTTTTGACGTAGGGAGTGCTTAGAATTGCGACACGTGTCCTCCTAACTCCTTTCATATATATATATATATAAGCCGAGTTTTGATGTAGGGAATGCTTAGAATTGCGACACGTGTCCTCCTAACTCCATCTCCCACGTCTCTCTCTCTCTCTCCCTCTATCTCAACTTAAATGTCTTAAAACTAATTCTATGGTTTAAGACATTTAATTAATTGTGCTAACTCTCACTCTCCCATAATTTGTGTTTCAACCGTTTTTTTTTTTTCTCTCTCTCTCTCTCTCTCTCCCTCTATCTCTACTTAAATGTCTTAAACTAATTCTATGGTTTAAGACAATTAATTGTGCTAACTCTCACTCTCCCATAATTTGTGTTTCAATCGTTTTTTTTTTTTAATTAATTGTGCTAACTCTTTCCCATAATTTGTGTTTCAATCGTTTTTTGTCAATCTCTCTCTCTTCCTCTATCTCCACTTAATTGTCTTAAATCTCTCTCCCATAATTTTATATTTGAATTCTTTTTCTTTTTTTTTTTAATTAATTTTGCTAACTCTCACTCTCCCATAATCTCTTTCTCTCCCATAATTTATGTTTCAACCGTTTTTTTTAATATAATTTTATGTTTGAACCTTTTCTTTTCTCTATCTAAACTAATTATATGGTTTAAGTGTCTTAACTATTTCTCTCTCCCATAATTTTGTCTCTCTGGCTCTCTCTCTCTCACTCCCTCTATCTCCACTTAATTGTCTTAAATCTCTCTCCCATAATTTTATATCTAAATTCGTTTTTTTTTTAATTAATTGTGCTAACTCTCACTCTCCCATAATCTCTCTCTCTCTCCCATAATTTATGTTTCAACCGTTTTTTTTTTAATATAATTTTATGTTTGAACCTTTTATTTTCTCTCTCTAAACTAATTATATGGTTTAAGTGTCTTAACTATTTCTTTCTCCCATAATTTTGTCTCTCTCTCTCTCTCTCTCTCTCTCCCTCTATCTCCACTTAAATGTCTTAAATCTTTCTCCCATAATTTTATATCTGAATTCTTTTTTTTTTTTTTAATTAATTGTGCTAACTCCTACTCTCCCATAATCTCTCTCTCTCTCTCTCTCTCTCTCTCTCCTATAATTTATGTTTCAACCGTTTTTTTTAATATAATTTTATGTTTGAACATTTTCTTTTCTCTCTCTAAACTAATTATATGGTTTAAGTGTCTTAACTATTTCGCTCTCCCATAATTTTGTCTCTCTGGCTCTCTCTCTCACTCCCTCTATCTCCACTTAATTGTCTTAAATCTCTCTCCCATAATTTTATATCTAAATTCGTTTTTTTTTTTTTTTAATTAATTGTGCTAACTCTCACTTTCCCATAATCTCTCTCTCTCTCCCATAATTTATGTTTCAACCGTTTTTTTTTTTAATATAATTTTATGTTTGAACCTTTTATTTTCTCTCTCTAAACTAATTATATGGTTTAAGTGTCTTAACTATTTCTTTCTCCCATAATTTTGTCTCTCTCTCTCTCTCTCTCTCCCTCTATCTCCAATTAAATGTCTTTAATCTTTCTCCCATAATTTTATATCTATATTCATTTTTTTTTAATTAATTCTGCTAACTCTCACTCTCCCATAAAAGCCGAGTTTTGACGTAGGGAGTGCTTAGAATTGCGACACGTGTCCTCCTAACTCCTTTTTTTTTTGGTCTAAACTCTCTCTCCCATAAATCCGTAGGTCTCTCTCTTTCTCCCTCTATCTCCACTTAAATGTCTTAAATCTCTCTCTCTCTCTCTCTCTCTCTCCCATAATTTATGTTTGAACCGATTTTTTGATTTTTTATTTGTAAGGCATTGAATTGTCTTAATGAAGAAAACAAAAGGTTTTCAAATTCTCTATTTCTCCCTCTTTATTTAATTTTCTTTTTATCTTCTCTCGCTTTATGTTTATATCTCAATGTGAGATATATTATCATATATATTCATCATCATATATAAAAGCCGAGTTTTGGCTCGGAGAGAGCGTAGAATTGTGACACGTGTCCTGAACTTTTTTTTTTTTTTTTTTTGTCTTAACTCTCTCTCCCACAAATCCGTAGGTCTCTCTCTCTCTCCCTCTATCTGCACTTAAATGTCTTAAATCTTTCTCTCTCCCATAATTTATGTTTGAACCGATTTTTTTAATTTTTTATTTGTAATGCATTGAATTATCTTAATGAAGAAAACAAAAGGTTTTCAAATTCTCTATTTCTCTCTCTTTATTTAATTTTCTTTTTATCTTCTCTTGCTTTATGTTTATATCTCAATATGAGACAATTAAAATGTATGAGTTTTATTTGTAATATATTTAATTGTCTTAATGAAAAAAACAAAAGGTTCTCAAATTCTCTCTTTCTCTCTCTGTTTATTTTTCTTTTTCTCTTCTCTTACTTTCTATTTATATTTCAATGTTCCTCTATCAATTTCACACCCAAATCAGGAAAAAGACAAGACTACAAGAGAGAGGTAGAGAGAGTTTCTAATCATTGTTTCTCAATGATTTCTTTTCTTTATTTTATTTTTTTGCAATAACAGTTCTTTTCAATTTTCCAATTGTTATTTCTCAATGAAAAATTATACTATTCTCAATGAAGAATATAATAGTTATTTTCAATTATATTAGTATTTTCATTTTATTCGTTTTTTTTTTTATCTTTATTTTCGGTGCTTATGTTCTTCCATTTTTGTTTTTGTCCCTTATATCTTTTTCTAATTTTTTTTTCTTCTCTTACTTTCTATTTATATCTCAATGTTCATTTGTAAATTTCACAATCAATTCAGAAAAAGACAAGAGAGAGAGAGAGATTTGTATTGCTGTTTCTCAATGAAAAATTATACTACAGTTCTTTTTTTATATATATATATATTTTTTCTAGAACAGTTTTTTTCAATTTTCCAATCGTTGTTTCTCAATGAAAAATTATATTACAGTTTTTTTTTTTTTTTTTTTTTTTATTATTATTATTTTTATCTAGAATAGTTATTTTCAATTAGTATTTTCATTTTTTTCCCTTTTTTTTTTTTATCTTTATTTCCGGTGCTTATGTTCTTCCATTTTTTTTTTGGTCCCTTATTTTTTTTTCTAATTTATATATTATTTTTTATTCAAATGATTACTTTTCTTTGGTAAATTTTACATTGAACTCAAGAAATAATAATGAGAGAGAGAGTTTCTTATCGCTATTTTTGGTTGATAATTTTTTAGTTTGTACATGTTGTTGTTCATTGAGTAATTTAATTTTTTTTTATCTGTTTACATGCTTAATTAATGGATGACATTGGTTTTTAAGGTTTCATTGGAATCGGAAAACGTATACAGTAGAAAAAAGACAATTCTTTCAATTATATTAAAATTTTATTTTTAGTTTTTTATTTTATCTTTATTTAATGTATTTATGTTCTTCCATTGTTATCCCTTAAATTTTCTACTAATTTATATTATTTATTCAAATTCAATATTTTTCTTTTGTAAATTTCACATTGAATTAGGAAATGATAGTGAGAGTTTCCTATCATTATTTTTGGTACGGTGTATGATACTTTTTTAGATTATGTCAATGTTCATTGTGTAGATTTTTTCGTCTTTGTTTTCCTGTATGTCTTAAAATTAGTTTCATTTACTTTATATATGTGAATGATGGTTGTTAAAAAAAAAAAAAGTGGTTATGTTCTTCCATTTTTTTCCCTTAAATTTTATACTAATTTATATATTATTTATTCAAATTGATTAGTTTTCTTTTGTAAATTTCATGTTGATTTAAGGGAAATGATAGTGAAAAAGTTTCCTATCATTATTTTTGGTACGATGTATAACTAGATTATGTCAATATTCCTGCCAGTGTTTTTTATCTCTTTCATTTTTAAAAAGAAAAATTAAACTACCAACATTCTTTTGTTTACAAAATTAGTAAACATAACTGTAATAAAATATCAATATGCTCATATATTTTAGAACACTTCTTTATTTTTGTTCGTGTAATAGAAAAATTTCTCAAAAAAATTGTTTATGAAGAGAAAGTTCAACTCCTAAAGACAAAAGTTTACCATAATGGATTGTGTAATGGAGGAGAAGTGGTGTCATTGTTGGAATATAATGATTAATCAATCATTTTGTATAATTGATTAATCTATGTTTTTATTTTGAATTTTTTTCCTTTATGTTTCGTTTTAAACTACATATATGAGAACAAATATTTAATATGTTTCAGTTTATAAGAACTAAAATTTATGAATTTTTAAATTTATTAGATATGTATTAAGTAAAACTATGGTTTAAAAGGATCTTATGAACATTTGTCATTTTTGGTAGCTAATTAGTTTATTAAGAGAAGAAAATAAAAATTGTTGTTGATAATCTTTTAAAGACTTTTTGAGTAAATTACAAAATAAAAAAAAAACCCGGCGCGTAGCGCAGGCTCTAAGCTAGTAAAAATAATGTATATCTCTTAAATAGGGTAAAAGGCAATTGCCAAGGATGACTTATTTTTTGTTCTTAATTAATGGCATTCTACTTACAAATGGTGTGTGCGTGCGCGTGTTGTGTGTGTATTCATGGAATCGTGTGCGTGTTATGTCTGTGTATTTCTCCACGTCCATTTTTACAAATATAAAATTAAAATAATTTTTTGATGTTAGTCTTACCATATTTTCTTCTAGTACATAACGAACGTCTTCATGAAACCACAACCTATTGCGTTTGCCTAGTTCTTTGGGCAATTCTTGACGAACAATTTCTTTACCCATATCTTGCAATAAGTCATGCATGACCAATTTATCCTCATCAATAGTTATGAGAGACTTCTCCACAAGTACTATAATAACAATATTTGGAAAGAAACCACAACTATCTAATATCTTAGTAACATATTTTGCATTTTGCCCTTTGAAGAAGCATGCAATGTCAAGGAAAATATTCTTCTCACTTTCATCCAATCCATCTTAACTGAGTTGAAGTTTTTCTAGAATATTTTTTTTCTGGAATTCTTTTGTACTTTTCCAATGCACTTTTCCAATAGTGTATATCTTTACCATATAGATTTGAACCTAGCACTGTTAAAGCTAGTGGGAGGCCCCTAGCATAACGTAGTGCATCTTCTATAAGGTCCACAAAATAATCATGAGGTTTGTCACTTTTGATAGCTTGTATACTAAAGAGCTGAAAAGCTTCATTGTGATCCATTTCATTCATCTTGTATGTGAAATCAACGTTATGCTTAATTAGCAAGTGTTCATCTCTTGTTGTTATAATGATTCTACTTCCTAAACCAAACCAATTCGATTCTCCAGATGATTTTTTTAATTGGTCCAACTCATCCACATCATCAAGAACTAAAAGAACCTTTTTACAACAAAGCCTTTCCTTTATGACGTTGATTCCTCAATCGACATTACCAACCTTCAAACTTGAGTTGCCTAGGATCTCAGAAAGTAGTGTCTCTTGCAATTGGACTAAACCGCACTCTTTCATTGAAGTTTCTCTAACATTTGCAAGAAAACAACTATCTTTAAATTGATAAGCAAACGAGTTATAAATCGCTTCGTCAATAGTTGTCTTACCAATTCCACCAGCTCCGAAGATTCCTATTACACGTATGTCACTCATCCCAATATGTAAAAGCCCATTGATCTCTTGTATGCGAGACTCTATTCCAACTAGATATTTGGGAACATTTAGGTATGTGCGATTTACTATTCTTGAAACCTTTTGAACAATTTTGTTGATGAATTTAAATTCATTTCTGCCACTGCAAAAGGTTTTTTTAAAAAATAATAATAAAAAAATTAAAAAAAAAAAACATTTAAATGAGTTACTCCTTCCACATGAAAAAAACATAGGAACATGATCTACTGACAATTTTTTTTCTTCTCTTGCAACAAGTGATAATGATAGGAGACAAGATAGGAAATAATCCTTCCTTCTCTATACCTCAATCCTCCTTGGATTGACCCAATTCCTCCCTTAATTACATACTCTGAAATGTAATTGTATTCTTCAAATTCTTTTTCATGAGATCGGTTTATTTAGTTTTCAAATGTTTAATCTCTTAGTAAATTGCATTTCTTTCATCGTGCAAATATTGAATAATCTCTAATATTTCCACTAAACTTTACAATAAAGCAAACCCTAAAAATTAAATACTAGATGCATGGAAACACTACCATTAAAATTGGTATTGAAATCTTATATTGTGAAGTAAATTATATCAGATTATATAAAATGACCTTATGTTGTATAAGGATGGTGCAGGAGACCAGAGATCCGTCCTATTCTTTATCTTTTTCACTTTTTTAAGGACGCATCTTAAAATATTCTTACATTAAAATAGTGTTTTTAATTGACTGAATTTATATAGTTGCCCAAATTAATGAGACAAATTAAATAAGAACAAAACATATATATATATATATATATATATATATATATATATATGAATGAAAATTAGAGGTCTAGAATAAAGGAGCTTGCGTGGTCGAAAATACCCTTTCTCTAAATGCCACCCGGACAAATTGGCCACTTTATTCAGGGTTGCCTTCCAGCTGTGCACAGTTTCCTCCATGAAGCTGTCTTGGTGTTGAGCTGATGCTTCTCCAAAATTCTTGTTTTGATGCTGTATGTCGGATGGATTTACTTGATAAAACACTGGTAAAACAATTTGTTGGTTTGATTCCTTGCACCGGAGGATCTCAATCAGCTCACTTAAGCACCATGTAGATGATGCATAGTTTTCAGAGAGTATAACTATTGAAGTCCTTGAATCTTTAATGGCCTTGAGAATTTCAAGTGAAATTTCCCCTTCTTCTCTAAGTTTGTCATACATATAGATTCCATTTTCACATAGAGCTTTGTATAGACAAGCAGTAAAACTGAGGTGGGTATCTTCACTTCTAAAGCTCAAGAATACATCGTAAGCGAAAGAAGAAGAGGATGCTTGAAAGGCCATGGAAGAAGCTCGATCTTGGCGTATGAAAACCTGATTATTATTTAAGTAACGACTCTTTTCAGGGTTGTTTGGTAAAGCAGTTGGGTCTCTTGTTAATGTTCATCACAATTTTCCAAAAAGATCAACATTTAAAACATTCTTACGAACCCAAAAATCAACATCACCATTATAATATGTGAAAGTGGGGTAATATTTGTATAATAAACAACATAGATTTCTAGCGAATTAGTGCTATACAATGATCTCCTTTTGCTTTAAAAAAATAAAAAATAAAAATTAAAAAGCAGTTTGATGATTTTTTTTTTTAAAAAAAAAGAAAAAAATTAAAGAAGCTACAATTTTTTTTTTTTTTTTTTTTTTTTTTTTTTTTTTTTTTAAAAAAAGAAGGGAGGGTGACCATGCGACTTTTTGAAAAAATTTGAAACTTTTTCTTATATTTAAATTTAATGGGGTTTTTTTAAAAAAAAATGTTATATTGGGCCCGTTTTGTGGGAATAATGCTAGGATGATTGATTGACGGTGGGATTTTTTAAACTCATGTAAAGCTTATTAGTGACCTATAAAATACTAGAGCCTCTACTGTGGAAGCTTAATCTAAAATTTTATAATATTCTTGAGTAATATAATTAAGTGCCTTGATTCACGCTGCAGCAGGTTCATGAGTGTTAAATAATTTTATATTGTTTGTGAGCAAGATCTTGATTATGTTTATAAAGAATGAATAACTCTAGAACCGATTTTATGAGATGAGTTCGGTCCTCGAATTTCATAATTTCTCACTTTTTTTTTTTTTTTTTTTTTTTTTTTTTTTTTTTCGGCCTCTTCCGGCCTCTTCCGACAACCTCATCCACCCCATCTCCTTCATTTCTTTTTCTTTTCTTTTTCTCATTTTTCTTCTTGCTCCCACCTTCTCCACCACTTCCTCTTTCTCTTTTCTTATTTTCTCCTTCCCCACCACTCCCTTTGTTTTATATTAGTTTATTTATTTCTTTGTCTCCCACTATCCACTCTCTTATTTTCTTATGTGTTTTCTTTTCTTTTTCCCTCAACTTTCCCTCGCACACACTTCTCCCTCACTCTTTCTTAATTTAATCTATAAAACAACTTATTTATTCACTGCAGTTAACATAATCACACTAATTCACCTACCACAGAGTTATTATTGACTTTTGTTGTTTCTGATATAATATTTCCACAAAGCCCATAACTTTGCTAATTTATTAAAGAAATTTTACAGAGGCACTTTTACAACATTAAGTTACAAAAAATAATTGAATTTCTCAAAAGTTGAATTTATCTAATTTTCAATTATATTGTAAAAGGTTTTTTATTTTTTTATTTTTATAAAATTTATTTATAAACCTAACATTCTTCTTTATTAAAACATTATCTAACGATCTTACTTATTCGTTTACGAACAAAATCCACAAACACAATCACCCTTAACTCACAATATTTAATTAATGCTAGTAAGTACTAACCCACCTTATTATTTTAACTGACCTATTATTATTTTGATCTAAGTATTAAGTATTAACCCACATTTCCTTAGTGTTTGAGTGGAATGAAATTACATTATTAATACGAGAAGATGTTGACTGAATTCTTTTTTCCTTTTGTAAAGACAAAAAGTTGTGAATTTTACTTTTGTTTTTGAATTTAGCACATATAATAGTTTTAATGGACTAATTGAAAATTATAGTGTGGTGTTGTATGATTTTGTGTTTGTATTATTGATATGAATTAGCATTATTCATACCTTGTCTTTTGGTTGTGAAAAATTCTAAACAGATAAATATTACAATTTTATGCGGAATTAACAGATATATATCAAAACAAACATTCACCAAAATATGAACAATCACACACAAAGATTTTGGTGACGAAGAGGAAACCTTTTAGAAAACGTTCTAAAAGTAAAACCTCTCCGGGGCAGCCAAACCCAGGAAATCACTATCAAAAGATTATCCAGAGATTACAGACACTAGGAACACTTACAACCCTTTGCAAGACCTTGACTCTGTAAGATCGACAAGCCTCCAACTTGTCTCCTCGCTCACAATTTTCTTCAACGTGATTCTCCTTTATCGGACCCTTCCGATAGACTTCAATTAAGCACACGATCAATACTAACAAAAATCCTCTAAGAGGAATCAATTTGGCTCACAACAAAATAATCACTCAAGCACAGCCTCACACGAACTCTCTGGGGGTGAAAATTCGTGCCTCTCTCTTCTATAATGATGTATATATACCCCCGACAAAACCCTAGACCTAACCCACTTAAAAACACGTTTTTGGGCCTAAAACTTACGAGGGGTCCGGACCCGTTAATGGGCGGTCCGGACACGGCTTTGCGGAGCAAGATTTTAGTTTCTGGAAATGAGGTCCGGACCCGGGGAATTGGGGTCCGGACCCGGCCTGTCCAGTCTTCATCAACAGCTCCGATCGATGGGCGTTTGTGGTCCGATTGAGCTGAAATTTTGCAGGGACGTTCATAACACATGAATCTAAATTATGAACGGTGGAGATTGGATTCTGAACATTCTATATCAGTGTTTGAGCCATGAACAGTAGCATCTGCATTTTGGAACTGAATTAAGCCAACACAAGAACTAACAAACTCCCCCTTTGGCAATTCAGTGACAAAACCAAAATGTCGAGCCAATCCCATCATCTCCCCATATTTACTCCCCCTTTTTGTCACAGAATGACAAAAGGTCTTCATGTTTCCTGAAACACTTCACAAAATACATCAAGGCATATGTGGAACAAGAAGACATAAATAAAACTCATGATAAAAAAAATGACGTAGAATGCGTGATTATAAAGAAACATCAGCAAAACTCCCCCTCAATGTATGACTCAATTAACAACAGGAAACTGGAAATACAAAGCATGTTTCTCTCCCTTAAAAGTTAAATGAACACACATGATAACACATCAATGACTCATGTATTGCACAATGAATATCCAAACATGCTCCAAATATGCAAAATATACATGAGACTAGAAATGGCTAGAAACTCATATTGCTTAACCCAAGCCAAGAAAATGTTCCATTCAACCTATGCTTGTGTGGTGTGTGGGTAAGCCATCCAAAGAGAAAAATTTTCAATTTACAAAATGAGGAGAAAGTTTCACCACCATGAGGTTTTGACAAGTATATCAAATCAAAAGTCAAACCTTATCATACTAGGGCCTAGCCACTCTCATCCTATACAATTCTCTTTGTAAAATATTTTGCACAAGTTTGACACAGTGAAATAAATTCCTTTTGGAATATGATCTTTTGATTTTATTTGTTTCACTATTTTGTTTATTTTTCTCTTTGAGAAAGTGTCCTTAAACTTTTGGTGCTTATCACAACAGAGAAAGCAGGAATTTTTAAGCCCTAGGTTCAACTAGCATATGGTCAATTTGAAAAATATGACTAGTCAAAAACCTCATATGGCTACCTAACAGACCTCACAAATAAAGTGAAACAAAACCTCAATTTAAGCTTAACTGTGCACAAGAAATAAAGCATAGGCAAAAAGTACCACATAAGCTCAGGCTTTAGGTAACCACAAAAACAAGTTCATTGACACAAATTTTCATCTCATGCATATTAAGAACATTCCAAGACGTAAGGAATTAAATTCATAAAAAGCAACATGAGAAATTAATGAACTATCTCGGTGCATAAGACAAAATAAAGAAAAGAAAGAAAAAAACAACCAAAATAAAATATTTTTGTCTTTTTGTTATTTTTCACAAAAGAAATGCACACAAACAAAATACAATTTCAAAACAAAATAAAACAAAAATGCAATGAAAAACAAAAAACAACATGCTCTAGGATATGCAAAGATATGCATGAAAAACAATCCTAGACATGTGGGTGACTCACCTAACATAAGGTGAGATCATCACCACTCCCCCTCAAGGGGTGAATGGTATCATCCTTCCTAACCCAAACTTGAGAAATCTTAGGTCTAGACTTATGACTTTGCTTAAACTTATCTAGCCTAGATAGCACTTCTCTCACCATTATGACCAAACCCTCACTTTCTTTCCTAGAATAGGAATTTTTATTTTTATGCACATGAAGTTTCAAATTAAAACAGTGAGGTCGAATGTGACCCACTTTGCCACAGTGATGACATGTAGGGACAAACCTTTGTGAAGGTAATTTCCTAGGAGGATGCATGACTCTAGGTGTAGGGCAAGATGCTTGAGGCTCAATGTAGATTTTCTTACCTTTATTACCTTGAAGAGTCGGAGCAACTACTTGCTTTTCTTCACTTGAAGATTCTTCTACTTTCACTGGTTTAACAAAAACAGTCTTTGAAGTAGAAGCACGGTTAGAAGACAAAGAAGCAGTTTTATCAAATCCTAAGCCAGATCTGTCGCTAGATTGCTTTTGAATATGCAACATTTTATCAAGCTTTTCACTAGAAAATTTACTCAAGTGATTTCTAGATGCAATCAGATCATTTTGAAGGGATTTATTTTTAGCAATTAACACATGATTTTCAGATTTGAGAGTATTGCAAACAACATGTGAATCACTCAAAGATTTCAACAAATTATCCCTTTCAAGCTCAAGATTCTTAAAATCCTTAACAATTTTCAAGTTAGTATTTCTAAGCATAGAAAACTTTTCCATTAAATTGTTAAAGGAGTTTTGAAGATCATTAACCCTATTTGATTCATTATCAGGGGCAGACTGAACATCTGATTGATTAGAATCATCAGAATCATAAGATGCACCAAAAGCCATATAATTAGGAGTCTCTTCCTCATCAGTGTCACTCAATGTAATATTGAAAGCTTTTTGACCTTTTGGCTTATTACTCTTGAGGTTAGCACAATCCTTTTGCACATGACCATAGCCAGAACACTCATAACATTTTGGACCACGTGGGTCTCTTTCATTTCTACCCTGAGTACTCTCTTTTTGTTTTCCAAATTTCTTGGAAATTCTATGTTCATTCTTAAAATACCTTCTAGCTATCAATGCAAGTTCCTCATCATCTGGTGAATCCTCATCAGATAACTCATCAGAGTTCTTCCTAAGAGTTCTAAGGGCAATATCCTTATTTTTCCTAGGTTGAGGCAAGGAAAACTCATAAGTTTGAAGAGCACCAACTAACTCTTCTATCCTCATGGTATTAAGATCAGTGCATGACTCAATAGCAGTTACCTTCATTCTGAATCTTTCAGGGAGGGATCTCATAACTTTTCTAATAAGCTTAGTGTTAGAAACTTTCTTTCCTAGATTTATCATGGAATTTCTAATTTCACTAAGTTTACCAAAAAATTCATTGAATGTCTCATCCTCTAACATTTTAATATCCTCAAACTGAGAAACTAACATTTGAAGTTTTGAAGCTTTAACAAGATTAGTTCCTTCATACGTAGTTTCTAGGATCTCCCATGCATCCTTGGCACTATCACAATTTGAAATTCTGGAGAACTCAGTTTGTGAAATTGCCAAGCATAGAGCATTCATAGCTTTGTCATTTGCCATACGAGTTTGTTTTTCAACATTAGACCATTCAGCCGTCGGCTTATCTGGAGCTTTAAATCCAGATTCAATGACATGCCAAACGTCTATAGATTTTAAGAAAAATCTCATACGGGATTTCCAATAGCCATAATTTGATCCATCAAAATTAGGCACAGTGTTAAGGGTTTGAGACATCTTAAACAAGAAACAAAGATCACACTCAGGAATTTAATCCTTCACGGAGTGAACCCGCTCTGATACCAATTGAAAAATTCTAAACAGATAAATATTACAATTTTATGCGGAATTAACAGATATATATCAAAACAAACATTCACCAAAATATGAACAATCACACACAAAGATTTTGGTGACGAAGAGGAAACCTTTTAGAAAACGTTCTAAAAGTAAAACCTCTCCGGGGCAGCCAAACCCAGGAAATCACTATCAAAAGATTATCCAGAGATTACAGACACTAGGAACACTTACAACCCTTTGCAAGACCTTGACTCTGTAAGATCGACAAGCCTCCAACTTGTCTCCTCGCTCACAATTTTCTTCAACGTGATTCTCCTTTATCGGACCCTTCCGATAGACTTCAATTAAGCACACGATCAATACTAACAAAAATCCTCTAAGAGGAATCAATTTGGCTCACAACAAAATAATCACTCAAGCACAGCCTCACACGAACTCTCTGGGGGTGAAAATTCGTGCCTCTCTCTTCTATAATGATGTATATATACCCCCGACAAAACCCTAGACCTAACCCACTTAAAAACACGTTTTTGGGCCTAAAACTTACGGGGGGTCCGGACCCGTTAATGGGCGGTCCGGACACGGCTTTGCGGAGCAAGATTTTAGTTTCTGGAAATGAGGTCCGGACCCGGGGAATTGGGGTCCGGACCCGGCCTGTCCAGTCTTCATCAACAGCTCCGATCGATGGGCGTTTGTGGTCCGATTGAGCTGAAATTTTGCAGGGACGTTCATAACACATGAATCTAAATTATGAACGGTGGAGATTGGATTCTGAACATTCTATATCAGTGTTTGAGCCATGAACAGTAGCATCTGCATTTTGGAACTGAATTAAGCCAACACAAGAACTAACAGGTTGCAATTTCATGAAAAACATTGTAATATGTATTACAAGCAACAATAAAGCTAATTTTTGAACAGAAATATATGGAGAAGGAAGAGAGGCTGTGAGTGTTGTTGGCAGAGAGAGGATTTACCTAACAAACCCTCAAACCAATTTTTAATAGTTTATAATATGTGAAAGTTGGGTAATATTTGTGTAATAAAATACCCAACCCATAAGCACATCCACTTTCTTCTTTTCCTTTTCTTCCCTCTTTTCTCTTTCTATGTCCTTCTTTTTATACCTCGCTAAATGGCTCTTCAAAGAAAGAAGAAAATTCTTAGTCGCTTCCATATAATTAATAAACAATCTTGAAAGATGAGGAAAATCATACCCGTTGGTCAAAGAAAGAAGAAATTTTTTTGCAACTTCCACACGGTAACTTTCTTTATTTGAAATAGAAAATTAATTAGGATAAATATTAAATGTGATCCTTCAAGATCTCTCTGCCTTTTTGCAATTGATTAGGATTTTTTAAAAAGAAAATCCCTCTAGATCGTAGAAAGGTAGTGGAAAATGAAAGAAAGCACCCATTGCACTGTAGATAGCGCACGCGTTGAGAATAAAAAGATGAAGCTATTTTTTATTTTTTATTTTTTAAGATGATTATTAAATAATTTGTAGGACCTACACTTTTATTTATGTGAATTCATTTTCCATTTCCATTTATGAAAATAATTATTGAATTTATACTTTCACTTATGTGGATTCATTTTCTATTTTTGAAAATAATTATTAAATCTATAGGACTATATGTTAACATATACAATTTCTTAAACACCTGAGATGGATTTTTTTATTAGTAGAATAGAGCAACTTTTATAAATAGCAAAACAAAATTAAGCACAACGCTTTCCCGAGATAATATCCGAAATACAATGTGGGATTTTCTCAATAGAACCTTGTTCCACGGTAAGGGAAAGCGCTTCTTTCATAAGGCGATTTGCTGCTTCATTAAGATGTCGTCTAACATGACTAATTTCCCAACTTTGAAGGCCATTTAAGACCCTATGAGCTTCCTCAATAAGATGACCATACCGACTCCAACTCCTCCCAACTTTCTTGAGAGCCTGCACCACTTGGAGAGCATCGCCTTCCATAATCACCCTTTAGAAACCTAGCTCTCGACAAAAATGGGCAGCCCTCAGAGCCGCAATTGCCTCCGCTATATTTGGCTCAATAATGTAAACTCTTGGCGATGGCAAAGTCGCTAGAACCTCTCCCATTCCATCTCTTCTGATCACCCCGACCCCCATCTTATTTCTATTCAAGTCAACTGCAGCATCCCAATTAACTTTAACAAAGTCATTTTTCGGGGCTTCCCAACGGAGATCTTGTGAATTTCTCCTTTTGGCTACTTCATTCTTTCGAGAATTTGCTTCTTGATAAGCCTCTAGAGACTCCATAGCACTCCCTACCACATTGATAGACGAGTTTATCTTGTTCCCATGTACAAAGGCTTTCCGACAAAACCATATTTGTCGTGCAACCACCGCCATTAATTCCATGTCCTCTATGTTTAGGCGTTGAAGATGCTCCTCCCATATGAGCATAAATTCCTCCTGATTGACACTACTTTTCTGAATTTTTCTATTGCACCTACTCCATATGTCCTTTGTTGCTCGACAGCTCCATAATACATGGCATGTCGTCTCTACCTCAATACCACAAACAGGACATAAAGGATCCTTTGTAATATTCGGATGATGCAAATTTGATTTCGTTGCTAGAGCATTGTGGCATGCTCGCCACATAAACACCTTCGCAGCATTGAGAATATTCATCTGCACAACAGCCACGAGGGCTCAACATGCTTTAAGAAAAATATTATTATTTGTGTATAATATCAAGGCCCCAACATGCTTTCTTGAAGCCTTCAACATGCTTTAAAAAAACAATATTATATTTTTTATAATATGTAATGGGTAACAACTTAATTGCAAGTTGCAATCATCATCACCGTCACCATCACCATCACCATCACCATCATCACCACAATGCCTCTTCATGATGGTTGAACATTCTGAATTTTCAATTTCTTCATCTGATACATTAAATAGATACGCCTGCCCTCCATGATTGTAGATCAGTTGAACTCCCTAACTTTTAATGAACATTGAACTCACTAAAAACCTAAATTGCATATTGTCATCTAGCATAAAAGAATCCAGAATCAAGTACTCCAGCCATACATGATCCGAGCCCAGTAAATGAAAGTTTCTCTTTCTCTCAATTTCTTTATATCTATTGCTCATCGTAAAATCAGCAAGAGCAAAGTCTCCGTTTGAGGGGACCCCAAGAATGGGTCCAATAACAGCACACAATGCAATTCCAAAGAAATTATGGGAATATTGGGGTCCAATAGTATGTATTTCACATGAGTTACCAAAGGAACGCTCCTTACTATGGCTGAACCAATATGGTATAGTATTTCCCGAAAATATAATTCCACCACCAAAGTCCCTAAAATGTACCTATTAAACAAATATCATGAATTCTCAATACTATAACCCATAATTAAACCAAGGCACATACAAACATATATACAAAAAAGAGAGAGCCATACCTTATTCAAAAAAGAATTTGCCACCATATTAGGTATATTCACACACATGTTATAGCATTTGGACATTTCAACCCAATATAACTCTCGTAACACGCATGTATTGAGTTAATCTTCTTTTGATATTTCTGGAAATCTTTCCAATGAAACACATCCTTTAGCATATACATATTCTATATTTGGAGGAAGTTCTAGAATTTCTTGAAGTTGCTTACAATCCACCAATTCAAGCGACCTCAATCGAACACATCTTTTGATGCATGCATGCAGATTGATAATATCACTTCTTGATAGATCTAATCGAACTAAAGTGGAAAAGCAATTTAGTGTCCCAAGGAAATCTGATTTTGATAGGCATGTACAATTACACAGATCCAAACTTTCCAATGCCGAAAGCCCAATTGAGGAACAACCGTCATCGGAAATGCATGAATTCGCTGGAGGTGTTGGTAAGAATAATTCTCTTTTTGATGGAATTTCAGATTCCTTTGTTGGAAACATAACAAGTTTTGAACAATTTCTGGGAGAGAGAAACTTTAGATGCTGCAACTGAAGAATGCTACTTGGGAGATGCATAAGGTTTTCACAATGGTTTACATTTAATGTGAGGAAAGTTTTGAAGGCTTAAGCAACCATCAAGGTAAATCATTTTTAGAGATTTCAACTTGAGGCTTCTTGGCAAACTAATAAGGTTAGAGCATTTGGAAAATGATAGAATCATAAGTTTATCAAGGAATCCAACAGAGTCATGGACCTTAACTAAACTTTTGCATCCATAAACATGTAATTATTCTAAAATTGTTATCCTTGAAATATCAAGGATTTCTATTAGGAATTTACAGCTAGAAAATACCACAATCCTCATATTTTGGAAATTCTGTTAAAAAAAAAAAAAAAAAAAAAAAAAAAAAAAAGAAAGGAAAGGAAAGAGCATAAATTAGCTTCAAAAAAGTTTTTAGCATAATTTAAAAGAAATAAATATATAAAATAATAATTGTACCTTGAATTCATTTCGAAAAATAATAATTGTACCTTGAACACCAAGCATACTTGACAAAGTTAGCAGAAAAACCATCAGGGTCAGGGGCCTTATTGGCTTTCATGTGAAACAAAGTATCCCTTATTTCTTCTGCAACAACCTCCTTCTCCAACATAGTTGCCTTATCAGCAGAAATATCAACAGGAATAAGATGCCTAATTCAAGTAGCTTTTGCTTCATTGAACTGCAACTGATTAGTCCCTAACAACTTCTTGTAAAAATTCTCAGCCACCAGCTTGATCTATTCAACATCATCCATTCTATTGCCATGCTCATCCCACAAATGAGTGATAGTATTCTTAGCATTCTGGACCTTAAGAGAGCAATGGAAGAAACTGTTATTCTGATCACCCAAATGCAGCCATTGATTCCTAGCCTTCTGCTTCAAGAAAGATTCCTCAGCCTTAGTTAAAGAACATAAGCATGAACACACTCCCTCTCCTTAAGCAAGCTGTCAGCCCTACCAAGAAAGCAATAACATCTTTTTGAGCTAGATCAAGGTTATTTATTCTTTTCATCTGTCAGTGTGTGAAGAAAGTTGCAATGACCTATGTCGTTTGAGCTCTGGTGTGCGAATTTTGCTTTAGGATCAGGTTTTGTCAAGCATGCAACAGAAGCTTGATAGTCTGTGCGAGCAGGTGAATAATGCTAGGGATCACTCGGGTGGTAGGGGCAAGATGGCATTCACCATGAATGTGGAGTCATCGTGTAATGACGCTTTTGGTTTTGATCTGATCACATTCGTTGATTGTGGTTGTTGGTTAACATCGTGTACTGTATAATGGGTTGGCGGTAATAATTTATTTCTAACAAGTTGTAAATATACTATTAAATTGCAGCTAGTGAATGTCATTGCTAAATAGCTTGAATTTTCCTTATCGAATCTTAAGTTTGGTTTCAGGGTAGCTCTGTTAGGAAAGCCTTGAGTGCTAGTGGGGACGAGATGCTCCAATATAAATTTGCTATCTCAAACCAAGCAGAACCAGAGGAGCGCCGCATGTCTGATTTGTCAGATTGGGCTTCAAGTGTCACATCTGCTGCTGACATCCAGGTAATGGGAGGTTCAACAACATTACACTAATTCTGAATTTCCCTGTTACAATATTATCTCATAGTTAAGATTAGATATCGATCGTGTTTGTAAATGGTAGTAATTGCATACATACTTGCATTTCATAAGTCAAATTTCTTAAGCCTAATAGACCAGGTTCGTTACTTTGGGTGGCAAATGTGCATTATTTTTCTTGTTCATGCATTTCATTTACTCCTATTGGTTCTATCAGTATACCTCATTTATCAAACCTCATTGTGGTGATGCTGATCAAACAAAGGCTGGTTAAAAAGACAATTGGTGCAACTATATACATATTGTAAATTAGAATGTCATGGTGCATTTTTCTCAGATGAACACCTTAATAATTGAACAAGACAGTTACAAACTCAAGCGGGACTGTGAGGAGAAAGATGACACCATAAAGGAGCTAACCACTCTACTCCACTCATCTGATGTTGCTGGTTCGAAGGTAATGTTTTAGTTATAGTCCCTTTGAATTTCGTCCTTATTGAAAATTTTTCTTTGCTTAATCCATATCCCTTATAACAGAGGATTGCTGAGTTGGAAGACATTAACACGATTACTACAAGACTAAAGAAGAACATGGTTGTCCTAGAACAAAAGTTAAGAAGCAGGTGGCATGAATCTAGTGGTTGTAGAGTTTGGGGAGTTCATTGAAGAAAGTAAAAGCAGTATTTGCAATCTCCCTCCATTCCCTTTTTAATTGTTCCCTTTCTAGGGTTTTGTTGTGTATAATGATCTAGTCATATTATGTAGTACCCTTTCACATGAAATGATGGAATGACTGCTTATAATGTGAAAAGGTCCATCAATTCTAATGGACTTAGTAAAGGGATTGAATTCCTTCTACACATATGAAATTCAATGTGGATAAGCCTTGCATTTTTTTTAAAAAAGCGGCATGCGCTCTAAGTCTGCAATGAGCAATGCACAACAATATTTGCTTATGTTTACTTGAAGAATTTGGTTGTCATGTTCTGAATTTTGTAACTAATAGTATAATTAAAAGCAGGTGGTGCACTTCACTAGACTTCGGAGATCCTCTTTTCCTTCTTCAGACTCGAACTCAAACAGTGAGCAGTGTGCACACATGGCAGAAAATCTGCTATATGATATGGATAGTACGACTAGCCCTTCACCTTCTGATTCAGACTCTTCCCCTTTGAATCAACCACATGCTCCTGTTGCTAAAGTTGAGGAAATTTCTGTTAAGAATAGCTACTCTTCGTCTACAAGAAACCAGATGTCAACACCAGCAAAACCGCCGGGTTCTTTTGTGAGACCAACATATTGGAGCTCAAAATATCGATCAATAAGTCCACTTAAGGAAATATCTACAAATTGGAAATCCGATTCAATTTCGTCTTCAAGGCAAAAACAAGCAGTTGTTGGAGATTCATCAAGAAAGAGTAGAAGGCGACATCTAACTGGATCCAAGGATGCAACCCCTCCTCAAAAGAGATGGCTTTAGTAAGTTACATGCAATTTTTTTGTACTTGTTCTTAATGATGCCACTACAACAAGCTTTCAAATTTGATTTCAGCATTTAAAGGGAATATATGTATGGAACTGAGATGCCTTTACTATATATATACAGGTCGAAGAGTTCTAAATATTTTTGAAATCTGGAGATGCCTTTACATTTCCAAAATGATGCTTGGGAGATGTATTGAACTGACCCTACATATTTATAGGTGCAGACCAGTTTTTTTTTTTTTTTTTTGTTATTATTTTCCTGTCTATGATGAATTTATGAATTTTTAGAAATTACATTACATTAATTTAAGTAAATACACAACTTGGCCCATTTCCTACAAGGACACTTGTTTGCCCAATTTCCTACCGTTTGTTCTTATTTTCGCACTGTATTGTTCGTTTTGGGTCTACTATGGTCACCCTTTTTCGGTTTATGTCTGTTTTTTTCGTAGGATCTCCTATTCTCTCTTCTTTTTGGATTAAGAATGACAAAGATTATTTTTTGTAACCCTTTTCCTCAATCAATTAAAACACACACACACACACACACACACACACACACACAACTTGGTCTTATATATTCACTATTGATTATTTCGGGACAACTTTATTCTCAGGGGAAATGATCCTCTCTACTTTATTTGAAATTGATAATATCCCGTTAGTGTATTTTAGATGGGTAAAATTGTCATTTTAATTTTTTGGACAATTTCAAACTTCTAAAATACACTAATTGAATACTATCCATTTAATTTGAAATGGAGAGGATCTTATTCCATTCTCAGGGCGGCTAGTATCATGAAGTCAACTGACCTACTTAAGCCATACTCAATTTTGGGAGCATTTTGAATTTCAATCTGCTAGAAAGGGGCCTATTTTGCTTAATCAAGTTTGAAATATGAGCTCTAGGAATACTTTTCCACACCAAATGAAGGCCTAACTAGTTTCCCATGAGCATCAATTGTTCGAATTTCAAAACACCACATTTCAAGACATAAATTGGAATCAATATTCAATATACATCAAAATTTGAAAAATAAAATAACAAAAATGAAATGGACTATAAACAAGAAAAAAAAATTATCTATCCATTTGAGTGCTTTGGAGTCTATCACTATAAAATGCTTGCAGTTAACCCATAACAAAACTAAGAGGCATTAAGGGTACTTACTGATAAATGTTGGTAGGTTTTAGCATTGGGAGTGATCTGATTGGTTTAATTGTGATTCGCCCGTGGTTGATGAACGCTTCTTTTGTTGTGGCTAATAACTGGATTCCAAGTTGCAATCATCCTCATCCTCATCATCACAATCATCTTCTTCGGCCGAACATTCTGGATTGTCACTTTCTTCATCATATTCATCCTCTCCGGTTGAAGAGTAAATACATTCATCACTTTTGTCACCGAAAGATTGTAAACAAAGATTAAAATCTACGTGGGTCAAACTTGGATGATCTTTCGCATTCTCTTCATGCTTCTGTATCAAATGAACTCCGCAGCTTATAATGGACAATCCTGAACTAATTGAAAACCTTACTTGCAGATTGTCCTCCTCTAACACTACAGGTTCTAAAACCAAGTACTCCAGCCATACATGATTTGAGCGTGATACTTTCCATACACGATCTGAGCTTGCTACTGCTATATATCTTTCTCTAGTCTCAATTTCTACACCTTTACTGCTGATCGCTAAACTAAACTTATAAGTGTTTTCGTTTAGGTCGAACCCAAGAGTGGGTCCAAAAATAGCACAAAAAGCAATTCCTTTGATCTCATCCAAATATGGGAGCCCATTAATATCCATTGCACATGAGTTACTGTCATATGAACTCTCCTTACGATGGCTGAACCAAGCCGGTATCCTATTTCCCAGAAATGCAATTCCACCACCAAAATAGTCCACAAAAGGTTGTCCCTATTAAACAAATAGCATCAATCAGAAGTAGAAGCAATAAAACATGGCACGTAAAAATACGTACAAAAGAGAGAGAGCTAGAGAGATACCTTATCCCATAAAGTATTTTCCACCTGATTCCCTATATTCACAGCCAATTTATTGCATTCAGACAAGCCAAGCCATTTTACCGTGCGCGCTTGCAATCCGCTTGTGTTGAATTGAAGTGTTTTTGATAAATCTGGAAAACTTTCCAACGAAACACATCCATCAGCCACTATATGTTCTATACTTGGTGGAAGTTCTGGAATTTCTTCAAGTCGCTTGCAATTCATTATGAAAAGTTTCCTTAATCTAACAAATCTTTTGATGCATGCAGGCAGTCTAACAATATCACTCTCTGATAGAGACAAGCGATCTAAACCGGAAAAACAATCAAGTGTCATGAAGAATTCTGGTTTTATTAGGCGCGTACTTACGTCAAGAACCAACAGTTTCAGTGACGGAAATAATTTTGTACTTGATGAAATTTTAGATTCCTCTGTGGACTCATCTGACAGCATGGATTCTCTTTCATCCCTCACCTTTGTTGGAAGCTTATCAACTTTTGAACACCTTTTGTGACGAAGATTATTTAGAGGCTGCAACTGAAGACTACTTGGAAGATGCACAAGGTTTTTGCAATCTTCAATATGTAAATCGAAAAGCCCAGTTAAATGTACAATGGATGAAGGTAGTTCTTTGATAGCAATGCCCCTTAATACAAGTTGTTCCAAGCGTTCCATTTTACTGTCAATTTTAGGAAAGTTTTCAAGCCTTGCACAATAATGAAACCAAAGAGTTTCAAGAGATCTTAACTTGAGGCTTCTTGGCAATGTTATAAGGTTAGAGCATTCAAGAAAATGCAGATCGGTAAGCTTCTTAAGTAATCCAACAGAGTCATGAACCTTAACTAAGCTTTTGCACTCATCAACACGTAATTTTTGTAAATTTGGAATTCCTGAAATATCAGGAATTTCAGTTAGGCTTTCAAGTCCAATGAGTTCCATAATACTCAGGTTTGGAAAATTCTGCAAAGTAAACAAAAAAAAAAAAAGAAAAAAAAAAGAAGAATGAAATGAGCTTCAAAGAAGTTTACAACAAAATTCTAAAGAAAAAACATTAAAAATAACAATCATACCGAAAATCCTTTGAAGAGGCCGTTACGCATTCTTAGAGTAGTGAGTTTATTTCCACGAAAATTGGATGGCAGAGATTGTAATGGACATTCAGTCCAATCAAGCACTCTTAACTCATTAGGGAGATAAGTAAGCTCTTCAGAAAACTCTGCATTACGACATATAAAATATTTGAGCCTTTTCATGTTCTCAAAAGTATTGGATCTCCACTGTATCAAGCCTCGTTCCGGCAAGTCCACTAATATGCCTTTAATATTTGCTGTTCCCTATTAAGACAATGCATAAGTGTGTCAACAAATTCAAAAAGTTCTCCATATTTTATCACTTGCTAGAATTATAATAAATTCTTATATATACACACATTATTTTATGAAAATGAAGCAAACTTATATTCCATCAATCTGGCAACCTATTTTGCTTTTTTTATTTTAAAAAAAAATCATAATAGATAATTTGCTTTTATTATTAGAATGTCTCGAAGAAAGTGATCATATTCACGATGTCAAAATTTTTTTTTCTCATATTTACTTATTATTCTAACTTATTTATAATATAAAAAGTATAATACTCATAAAAAGAATTTCTATATTTATAAAAGAAAAAGTACAGTACTCATAAAAACTATATCTATCTTTGAAATAGAGTAAAAGACAATTTCATTGATGATATATTTATTCTTTTGGATTGAAGTACGTCCAAACACTTAGTTTTGAGATGGATGGTGCATGTATATGTGTGTGCGCAATTACGTGGATATTTTTCTATCAATTTTTGAAAAATGTAAATTTAAAAGGGTGTTTTTATGAGTCTTACCATATTTTCTTCCAATACATCACGAACATCTTCATGAAACCACAATCTACTGCGTTTGCTAGGTTCATCGGGCGACTCTTTATGAACAATATTTCTTCCCATATCTTGCACTAAGTCATGCATGACCAAATTACCATTTTCAATAGTTATGAGAGACTTATCAATAAGTACTTCGATACCACTATCTGGATATAAGTTGCAACTGTTTAATATACAAGTGACATATTTAGCATCCTCTCCTTTGAAGAAACAAGCAATGTCAAGGAAAATATTTTGTTGATCTTCCTCCAATCCCTCATAACTTATTTTAAGAATTTCATAAATATTTTTAGGAGGAATTCTTTTGTACTTTTCCAATTCATTTTTCCAAAATTCTTCACGTCGTCCATATAGATTTGAACCTACCACACTTAAAGCTAGTGGGTTGCCCCCAGCATAACGTAATGCATGTTTTGTGAGTTTCACAAAACCGTCATTAGGTTTGTCACTATGGAAGGCGTGTCGGCTAAAGAGCTTAAGAGCTTCATTGTCATCCAAATCATTCATCTTGTGTCTTAAATCAACTCCATGCGTAGCTAATAAATGCTCATCTCTAGTTGTTATGATGATTCTACTTCCCAAACCAAACCAACCACATTCTCTTGATAATTTTTCTAATTGGGTCAAATCATCCACATCATCAAGAACTAAAAGAACATTTTTATTGCAAAGCCTTGCCTTTATGACATTGACTCCTCGGTCAACACTATGAACCTTCAAACTTGAGTCACCTAGGATTTCAAAAAGAAGTTTCTCTTGCAATGACTCTAGACCATTGGGTAATTTTGAAGTTTCTCGAACATTGTCCAAAAAACACTTACCTTCAAATTTATAAGCAATTGAGTTAAAGACCGCTTTGGCGATAGTTGTCTTACCAATTCCACCCAGTCCAAATATTCCTACCATGCGTCTATCATTCATTTCAATCCCTAGAAGCACATTTATTTGTTTTACACGAGACTCTATCCCGACAGGATACTTGGCGACATCTAAGATTGGAATCAGCTTTGCCATTCTTGAGACGACCCCTTGAACAATTTGGTCCATAACTTCAAATTCATTCCTACCAATGCAAAACATTAATTAAAAAAAATTAAAAAAATAAAAAAAATAAAAAAAATAGTTCGAGTACTAGTGAAATGATGAAAAGACAGTATAGGAGTATGATTTACATGCATACATTTTTCTCTTTGTAACAAATGATAGGCAGCAAGATACGATGTAATCCTTCCCTCCCAAAATCTAAATCCTCCTATGGATTGATCACATGCCTTTCCTTAATTAGATTCATACTTTTCAGTGTCTTTATTTTTATTTTTATTTTTATTTTTTTGTATTATTACATTTTAGAATAAAGTGTAATTGCATTTCTTCAAATTTTTATGTTTTTTTTTAATCATAAGGGTTTATTTAATTCCAAAATGTTTAATCTTTACTAAAAGTGCTTCTTTTTTTTTTTTTTTTTTTCATCTTGCGCTATTCGATCTAGCAAAATAATTAATCATATCATATATATATATATATATATATATATATATGATATGAAAAGCCGAATCACTCTCAGAAGTGCCTTAATATTGCGACATGTAGCGTGAATCCTTCTTTTAAAAGGATAAACCGGTTTTTTAAGGTATAATTTTTGAACCGGTTTTTCAATATTAAACTGGTCATTAAATTAGCTTAATTAAAAGCATTTAATTATATTTCAATAATTTTCCTTATATGTGATTTCATTAAATTCAAAACTACGAAGATCATCCATAAATTATTTAAGTAAATTACGTGGTCTTAAAAAAAATAATTTAATCAATTATTTTCTTGAACACAAAAAAGAAAAAAAAAAAAAAAAAAGAAGACGAAATGAGATCTAATTAAGTACTTTTAAAGTGTCTAATTGGAAGGATCGAGTCCTATCCATGTACAATTGACTACTACATTCAGTAAACTAAGAAAAAAAAAAGAAAAAAAGACTACTACATTCAGTAAATTATTTTAGTGGTGTATATATAAGGTCAGAAATATGTACCCTTTCACCAAATGCCTGCCGGACAAATTGGCCACTTTCTGTAGGGCTGCCTTCCAGTGCTTCACAATACTATCCTTGTATCTGCTTTCATGTTTGACCAATGCTTCACCAAAAGTCTTGTTTTGATGGCGTACGTCCGATGGATCTACTTTGTAAAACACTGGCATGACTATTTGTTGGTTTGTTTCCATACACTCAAGGATTTTCTCCAGTTCGCGCAAGCACCATGTGGATGATGCATAGTTTTCAGAAAGTACAACGATTGCAATTCTTGACTCATTAATGGCTTTGAGAAGTTCGGGTTCAATTTCATCTCCCATTCTAAGTTTGTCATCCATGTAGGTATGGATTCCCTTTTCACGCAAAGTCTTGCATAGATAAGCAGTAAAATTTTGTCGGGTATCTAAGCCTCTAAAGCTCAAGAATACATCGTAAGGCCGTAGAGAGGTGGATGAGGAAGAGGCTCCCTGGAAGCTCAAGGAAGAAGCCATTTTGTATGTAAACTTGATTACTACTTTTTAGAGATAATGTGATTAACGACTCTCCTTAGCATAAATAGAGAATTAAGTCAACGCCGAGCAACTTCTTGGCAGTTTCCTTGCGTAGAAAACTAATTGGATAGGTTGTGTAGATCCTCTAGTGGGAAACGAAAGTTTTTTTTTTTTTTTTGACATGAAAGTTGAAATATCTATCATGTTTTTTTTTTTTTTTTTGGGTTAGAATTTAGGAAAAATATATATTTGGTTAATAATGAAATATACTTTATTTACGAGTTCATTGTAATCAAATCTTTGTATTGTAATCAAATGAAGATGATTTGATTATCACACATTATATACTCACTTCCCAATAAATAGAGACCATTTGTATTATAGATAAATAAATCAATGAGGACAATGTAATTCTAGGAGGGTGGTGAAAAAACAAAAGAAAAAAAAAAAAGGAGGTTGTTGGCCATGCGACCTTTTGAAAAAATTTGAAACTTTTTCTTATCTTTAATGGGTTTTTTTAAAAATGTTATGTTGGGCCCGTTTGTGGGCTTATTAAAATTTGGAGAAAGTGATTCGGTCACAACAGTCAATCTCATACTTAGGCCCCGTTTGGTTCGCGGATTAGACCCTTGGATTGGACTAGCTAACACTAGGTATAGCTAGTCCTTTGTTTGGTAACACTCTATTCCTGGGAATAACTATTCCCATGGGATTACTAATCCTATATACACGGGGTTAGCTAAGCCACTCAAAAACGAGTGGCTTAGCTAATCCTTTCCTGTGGGATTAAAATTATCGTGTAAATTGCCCACAAAAACCCCACCCTTCTAGCACCCACATCTCTCAAGGAGACTCTGCAAAACGATCTCCATCTCTCAAAGAGCAACGATCTCTCTTCTCTGCGCAAGCGATCTCTCTCCCCTTCTCTTCTCTTCGATTTCTCTTCTTTGTTTCTTGGTTATTTCATTCTCTCTCTATTTCTTGGATTTTTTTTTTTTGTTTTTTTTTTTTTGTATCGTTTCTCTTTGATTCTGTTTAGGCTTTTTTTTTTTTTTTAAAAAAAAAAATTATTATTATTTTTTTATTCTGTTTCTCCATCTCTCTTTCTCTATATTTTCTCAGTTTGATTTTTAATTCAATTATATATATATATATATATATATATATATATATATATATATATATATATATATATAACCTATGTTCAAGCGTACAACCTGTGTTCAAGCGTATATATATATACACACACACGCTTGAACACAGGTTATTCATACCTGTTCAAGCGTGTGTGTGTGTATATATATGTACCCAAAACGTTTTTGAGTTTTTTTTATTTTTCTTCTGTTTTTTTATTTTTTTTGATTCTCTGTATCGTTTCTCTTTGATTCTGTTTAGGGTTTATTTTTATTTTTTATTCTGTTTCTCCATCTCTCTTTCTCTATACTTTCTCAGTGTGATTTTTAATTTAGTTATATATATATATATATATATATATATATATATATATATATAATTGAATTAAAAATCACACTGATATATATACACACACACTTGAACACAGGTTATTCATACCTGTTCAAGCATATATATATATATAAAATTATATATACATGACATAACTAAAAAAGAAAAAAATTATAGTAAAATTGTTTATGTTTCAAAAAAAAAAAAAGAATGAAAGTCCTTAATAATATAAATTGTATTTATATTATAAGGGTATTTTAGGAAATAAGATCACAATACAATTCCATTCACCAACATATTGCACTGTACCAAACGAAGGAATAGGATTAGGTAGTCTATTCCAGTGTTACAACCAAACAAAAGAATATGATTAGCTAATCTATTCCCAGTGATAGCTAATCCCAGTGGTAGCTAATCCTTTTCCAATGGACTAAACAATCCGCGAACCAAACGAAGCCTTAGAGTAGTAGTAGCTCTCATAGCAAATGACACAAACTTCAAGTCGAATTTACTATGCAAAATTAACTTACAAAGTGAAGGTGCCCAAAAGCATATATATATATATATATATATATATACACACACAAAGGCAATATACATTTATACTAATTTCAGATTTCCCACTTACAAGATATGTCATAGTTAAACTTAGATAACCATGACGTTCGTAAATGGTAATCTAATAATGGCTTTCGTACTTGTGTTTCACATTCTTAAGCCTAATGTTACAGGCAGTTCTTTAGTTAGGGCGGCAAATTAATAAGGAAATCATTGGAGGAAAAAATTCTGGGATATATATATATATATATATATATATATATATAGAATTCTCATCGCAGGAATGTGGTCACAATTGGTTTGAAATTTTCAACTTATTCTTAAAAAAATTCAAATTGTGTAATAATGATTAGAATAATAGAAGTATTAATGATATATTGTATTGAAGGTTTGTTGATTTGGGTGTGTATGAAATTTTTGTGTTAGAAGAATGAATATGTTAGGTGAGGATGATATATATATATATATATATCATCCTCACCTAACATACTCATTATATATATATATATATATATATATATATATATATATGAGTTGCCTCATGTATATTGAAGCTAAAACTGAATTCTCATTGCAGGAGTGTGGTCACAACTGGTTTGAAATTTTCAACTTATTCTTAAAAAAATGCAAATTGTGTATTAATAATTAGAATAATAGAAATATTAATGATATATTGTATTGAAGGTTTCTTGATTTGGTTGTCTTTGAAATTTTTGTGTGCTAGAAGAATGAAATGTTAGATGAGGATGTTAGGTGAGATTATATAAGTTTATAATATGTGGAAGTGGGGTAATATTTGTGTAATAAAATACCCAACCCATAACGCACATCACTTTCTTCTTTTCCTTTTCCTTCTTTTTTCTTTCTCTTTCCTTCTTTTTATACCTCGCGAAATGACTATTCAAAGAAAGAAGAAAATTATTGGCAGCTTCCTTATAATTAATTAATAAACAATCTTGAAAGGTGAGAAGAAGCATACGCGTTGGTCAAAGAAAAAAAAGAAAGGGTAAAGTCTACTTAATGCGGTTAAACTATCACCCTAATGATAATTTACTCCTCAAACTATAAATAATCATAATTTACCCTTCAAACTATCAAAACAATGACAATGTACCCCTCAAATGCTAGCAAAATGACAAAATTACCCCCATAAAATTTTTAATATGACAAAAATACCATTAAAATTTGGAAAAAAAAAATTTGTATTTTTGTTTTTATTTTAGTAAGGGTAATTTCATCATTTTGTTAAAATTGGGGGTACATGGTCATTATTTTGGTAGTTTGGGGAGTATATTATCACAATTGATAGTTTTGGAGGTAAATTGTCATTGGAGTGGTAGTTTAAGGGGGTTAAGCGGACTTTGTCCTTTTAATTTTTTAAACTCATTTAAAGCTTATTAGTGACCTAGAAACTTATAGAGCCTCTACTGTGAAGCTTAATCTAAAATTTTATAATATTCTAAAGTAATATAAGTGCCTTGATTCACGCTGCAGCAAGTTCACAAGTGTTTCTTGTGGAAAAATAATTTTACATTGCTTGTAAATAGGATTTTGGGCATGTTTATAAAAAATGAATAACATTCTCTTATAGAACCAGTTTTATGAGATGAATTAGACCCACGAATTATAAGAACCAAAAAAAATACCGACCTGTATGTGAGGGAAGGTGTTGAGAAGTAATCTGACATTGCATGTGGACAAGATCTTGGGCATGTTTATAAAGAATGAACAACTCTCTTATATATAACCGGTTTTATGAGATAAATTAGGCTCACAAAATTTTTCTTGGTATCAGAGCCTACCACAGGTAGGGGTGTCAACCAGGTTCTGGTCCCCGGTTTTGGCCACCCGGTCCCGGTTCCCGATTTTTGGCCAAAACCCGGGATCGAAACCGGGGTACCCCGGTTCTTGGTTTTGAAAAACCGGAATCGGGAACAGTAACCGGTTTTTTAAGGAAATTAAATAATTGAATCTCTGCACATTATCACCATCAGCCAGCAGCTTGGAGGTTGAAGGAGCCAAGCTTACCCTTTAGAGTTCAAATTTGTTACTGATTGCAACTTTTACAAAGATTGAATTAGTGCATGGTGCTTTTGGATCATACTTTGTTAAAATGTTTGTTAGTGTGAAGAAACTATTCCTAAATCCAATCAATTATTTGCGTCAAGTACGAGACCTCCATGTGATGGTAACACTGTCATCTAATTCTGTGCTCAAAAGTGTCATGCCACAAATCCCATTTCCACATTTGTAATGCTGTAGATGGACAAATTGTTATATTTCATGCTTTTGTGATTGTTTAGTTTCCAAAACAGGCCAAACTTGATACTTTATTCTCCTAACTGATTCAGGCATTGTTTGTTGTTGTTCAAAATGACTTTTGAAGCTCTTTTTCTTCTTTGTTAAAATAGTTAAGAGCTTACTTTTTCTTATGTAAACAGTATGCACAAATACGTTTGTTGAAATGAACTATTGATCTACTCCTGCTTGATAGTCATCACATTATGTGCTGGGAAGTATTATTGTAATGGAACTTGTAAGGTAGATAGTGGGGTTTGCTTCATTTTCTTCTTTACGTTTGGAATTGAGTTGAATGTAATGGCCGGAACAAAGCATGATATACGTGACAACATAAACAAAAAAAAAATTAATATATATGCACCCGGTTCTGGTTTTTCGGTTTTTATTGAGTGCCAAAAACCAGGACCGGAACCGAGGTCCCCGGTTTTTTATTTTTTTGCAACCGGAACCGGAACCGGCTCTCCGGTTTTTCGGTTCCGGTTTTGATTTCTCGGTATTTTTTGACACCCCTAACCACAAGACGAATGGGACCGACAATCCCACATTGTCGGTGGACAAGACCTTGGACATGTTTATAAAGAATGGACAACTCTCTCTTATAGAATCAATTTTATGAGATGAATTAGACCCACAAATTTATTATTTCCTACTTTTTTTTTTTTTTTTTCTCCTCTCTTTTCTTCTTCTTCCGACAACCTCACCCACCCTCCATCACCTTCATTTCTTTTTCTTTTCTTTTTCTCATTTTTCTTCTTGCTCCCAACTTCTCCGCCACTTCCTCTTTCTCTTTTCTTATTTTCTCCTACCCCACCACTCCCTTTGTTTTATATTAGTTTATTTATTTCTTTGTCTCCCACTATCCACTCTCTTATTTTCTTTTATTTTTCCCTCAACTTTCCCACGCGCACACTTCTCCCTCACTCTTTCTTAACTTAATCTATAAAACAACTTATTTATTCACTGCGGTTAACATAATCACACTAATTCACCTACCACAGAGTTAGTATTTGACTTTTGTTGTTTCTGATATAATATTTCCACAAAGCTGACTGGCCACCATAACTTTGCTAATTTATTAAAGAAATTTTACAGAAGCACTTTTATAACATTAAGTTACAAAAAATGATTAGATTTCTCAAAAATTAAATTTATTTAATTTTCAATTATATTGTAAAAGTTTTATTTTTATTTTTATAAAATTTATTTGTAAACCTAACTTTATTCTTTATTAAAACATTATCTAACGATCTTACTTATTCGTTTACGAACAAAATCCACAAACACAATCACTCTTATCTCACAATATTTAATTAATGCTAATAAGTACTAACCCACCTTATTATTTTAACTGACCTATTATTATTTTGATCTAAGTATTAAGTATTAACCCACATTTCCTTAGCATTTGAGTGGAATGAAATTACATTATTAATACGAGAAGATGTTGACTGGATTCTTTTTTCCTTTTGTAAAGACAAAAAGTTGTGAATTTTACTTTTGTTTTTGAATTTAGCACATATAATAGTTTTAATGGACTAATTGAAAATTATAGTGTGGTGTTGTATGATTTTGTGTTTGTATTATTGATATGAATTAGCATTATTCATACCTTGTCTTTTGGTTGCAATTTCATGAAAAACATTATAATATGTATTACAAGCAACAATAAAGCTAATTTTTGAACAGAAATATATGGAGAAGGAAGAGAGGCTGTGAGTGTTGTTGGCAGAGAGAGGATTTACCTAACAAACCCTCGAACCAATTTTTAATAGTTTATAATATGTGAAAGTGGGGTAATATTTGTGTAATAAAATACCCGACCCATAAGCACATCCACTTTCTTCTTTTCCTTTTCTTCTCTCTTTTCTCTTTCTCTTTCCTTCTTTTTATACCTCGCTAATGAAAGAAAGCAAAGAAAATTGCTTTTGGCGGAATGAAGTCTCAGCTTCGTTCTCATTGTATATATAGGCAAAGAGTTACAATTGTAATCAAGTTTGACAAACCCAAACTTGATACAAACTAGGAGACCTAATTCAATACAAATAAGTAAAACAAATACAACTAGAACACTAAAGAGAAGAGATAAGAACAACTATAAAACAGACTCTATTGGTTCCTTAACAGCCCCCCTCAAACGAATGGGAGGGGGAGTAACCATGAGTTTGTCTCTGAGGAAAAGAAATCGAGAGGAGGTAAGGCCCTTTGTAAAGATATCAGCACATTGATCTTGAGTTGGGATGTAGCTAGCACAAAGATCTTTGTGAAGAATTTTCTCACGGATGAAGTGGTAGTCAACTTCTATATGTTTGGTACGAGCATGGTAGATGGGATTAGAAGCTAAAGCAATAGCTCCTATGTTATCACACCAGAGTACAGGAGGATCATGGAGAGAAACTTGCAATTCTTTGAGTAGCATTCGAAGCCATGAGAGTTCAGCAGCTGTAATGGCCATTGCACGATATTCAGCCTCGGTGCTAGATCTCGAGACAACAGGCTGCTTCTTGGCATGCCAAGATACTAAGTTGGAGCCGAAGAAAACACAATACCCTGTAGTGGATCTGCGATCAAGAGGATCCCCTGCCCAGTCAGAGTCACAGTATGCCTGAAGTTGAAGAGGACCTGAAGTGAAGTGAAGGCCATGATCTGGTGTGCCTTTGAGATACCTTAGAACTCTTTTAGCAGCCTTCATATGTTCTGTAGTTGGACAATGGAGAAATTGACACAATTGATTGACAGTGTAGGCTATGTCAGGTCTTGTGAGTGTGCAGTATTGTAGAGCTCCAATGATATGACGATAGGTTGTGGGATCTGGTAGAGTATCACCATCAAGCTTGGTGAGCTTCTTGCCTGAAGTGCAGGGTGCGGCATAGGGCTTTGCTCCAAGCATTTGCACACGATCAAGTAAATCAATAATGTATTTACCTTGATTTAGATGCAAGCCAGTTTTGTCACGAAGGACATGGATGCCTAGGAAGTATGAAAGGCAACCAAGATCTTTCAACTTAAATTCCATTTGAAGGCCGTGGATGAGAGTCTCCATGATAGATGAATCTGTACCTGTTACTATGATATCATCAACATATATCAGTATGTAAATATGAACAGAGCCTTGATGAAGCATAAAAAGAGAGGTATCTACTAAGGATCCAACAAAACCAAGATGGAGAAGAGCTTGTGACAATCTATGAAACCAAGCTCGTGGGGCTTGCTTTAGACCATAGAGGGCCTTTTTGAGCTTACAAACATGATCTGGAAAAGCTGCATCAACAAAACCAGTAGGCTGCTCCATGAGGACTTCTTCATTCAAGTAACCATGAAGGAAGGCATTAGAGACATCCAATTGCTTGAGGGGCCAATTGTAGTGGATTGCTAAGGATAGTAGGATCCGTATAGTGGCTGGTTTTATAACTGGACTGAAGGTTTCAGTGTAGTCAATACCATCTCTTTGTTGGAAACCCTTAGCCACTAGTCTTGCCTTGTATCTTTCAATAGTGCCATCTGATTTTTCCTTTAGCCGAAAAACCCACTTATTCTTGATGATGTTTCGATGTGAAGGTCTAGGGCAAAGAGACCAAGTACCATTGTCAACTAAAGCTTGAAGTTCACTTTCCATTGCAGCAAACCATTTAGGGTTAGAAACAGCCTGAGCAAATGTGGTAGGGATAGAAGGCAAGGGTGTAGCATGAAAGGATTTTAGTGGATGCTTGGTTGATTTTAAGGATAGGAATAGCTGATAGTTGGGAAAAGACTTAGGTTTGGAGTTTCCAGTCATAGATCTTGTGACAATATGAGGAGAGGCTGGTTCAGTAGGTGCAGGCAAAAGCTGAAGTAAGGATTGATCTAGGTGGGGGATAGGATCAGGGGTAGGTGGTAGTAATTCGGCAGTAGGGGTAGTCAGGGGAGTGTTTAGAATAGGTACTTGTGCTGGGGAAGGCAAGGTGATTGGGGGTGAGGTCTGAACAGTATTAGAGTCAGAATTATTCATAGAGTAAAAATGAGAATGATCAAGAACAATACCTGTAGGGGAAGGATCTGATCCGTTAGGGGATGAAGATGCTGCTCTATTCTGTGCAGGGAACACCAATTCATCAAAAATAACATGTCTAGAGACATATACACGATTGGAGATGGGATCAAGGCACTTGTAACCCTTTTGGTGGGTACAATATCCAAGGAAGATGCATTGTTTGCTTCTGAATTCCAATTTGTGTTTGGCATAGGGTCTTAAGAGAGGATAACAAGCACAACCAAAAGTTTTTAAAAAGGTGTAGTCTGGCTCCTTATTGTAGAGTTTGGTGAAAGGACTTGAATTTTGGAGAGTAGGGGTAGGCAATCTATTGATGAGATACACGGCAGTACTGACAGCTTCAACCCAGTATTTAGAAGAAAGGTGGGATTGAGCTAGGAGACTAAGACCAGATTCAATGATATGCCTATGTTTTCTTTCTGAAACTCCATTTTGTTGAGATGTATGTGGACATGTGACTCGATGAAGAACACCATGTGTTGACAGAAATTTAGTAAAGTTATGAGAGGTGTATTCACCACCCCCATCTGTTTGAAGTTGTTTAATTTTAAGGGAAAATAAATTTTCTATCAAACACTTGAATTTAACAAAGGTTTCAAAAACATCTGATTTGAGTTTTAGAGGAAATAGCCAGGTGTATCTAGAGAAATCATCAATAAAGATAACATAACATTTGCTTCCATTGATTGAAGATAAAGGAGAAATCCATACATCACTATGAATAAGCTCCAATGGAGCAGTGGTAATACGACTTGACTCAATAAAGGGTAATTTTTTGCTCTTTCCTAATTGACATGAAACACAAATAGATTGACTCGACTTAACTGAAGACACAGGAAGGTAGTAGTTGTGAAGCAGATGCTGCAAGATTTGATGACTTGGATGCCCTAAGCGGTTGTGCCAAACTGAAGAAGACACCCTGATCCCAATTTGCGCAGTAAATGCTCTGACTTTATTTTTGGTGAAGTGTTGTAGCCTTAATGGGTAGAGACCATCTTCACTTGCCCCTTGTAGGAGGATCTTCCCTGTGAGGTTGTCCTTAATCAAGAAATAGGTATCAGTTAGTTTAAAATGGCAATTATTGTCACGACAAAATTTATTTATTGAAAGTAAATTTGTTGTAGCATCAGGGCAATGTAAGATATTTTTAAGATGTAGGAGTTGATTTGAGCGAAGAAAAGAGGAAGAGCCAGTGTGGGAGATACCAAGTCCATTACCATTACCTACTGCTACTGTCTCATTACCCTGATATGGTTGCTGCAGAGTTAGATTTTCCAAGTCATTAGTGATGTGAGTATTGGCTCCACTGTCAGCAAGCCATTCATCTTCATCTTGTAGATCGTTGGATTGAGAAACCATTGCAGCAAGTTCAGATGGTGGATGTCGTCCTTGGAATGAATAATTCATGCGATGAAAGCAGTCCAATGCTTGATGATTGGAGCGGCCACATATCTGACAAAGAGGTTTGTTGGATGAGAGGATGCCAGGTTGAGAATTTCTCCTTGTAGTGTAGTTATTTCTCCTTGGAGTGTAGTTGTTGGGAGAATTGCTTCTTGGAGTATAGTTGCTAGTGCTTCCAGTAATAGTTTTTCCTTGGGAGAAAGCAGGGGTTGGGAGTATACCAGGAGATCCGTTGAAAGTCTTCTTTGAGGGATAGGAATTTCTGTAATTGGAGAAATGTTTCCTTTGGTTGTTGAATCTCTGTTTGTAACCTGGCTTCTGAGCAGTCATGGCAAAGGATTGTGGTTCATCAATGGCAGCCTGATGTTCAATGAGTTGCTCGTGTCCAAGTAATTCAGACTGAAATTCTTCAAGAGACATAGTGGTATTCTTTGTTATCATCGAGTAGGTCATGACAAAAGAATTGTAGGTGGAGCTTAATCCACCAATGATGTAGGATACAAGGTCATCATCGGTGATGGGGCTGCCGGCGATAGCTAGCTGGTCAGCCAAGGATTTTGCACTTCGAATAAAGGTAACACATGGATTATTACCTTGTCTGAGAGTCTGAAGTTGGCGTCTCAATTGAGTGACGTGAGACCTTGATGGAGAAGCATAACGAGTGGCAAGGGTTTTCCATACTTGATTGGAGGTTTTACACCCATAAATAGTAGGCACAAGTGGAGCAGTTAAGGTTGCAATGAACCAACTGAGAATACATTGGTCTTTCTTTTCCCAGATAATATATTCTGGATTTGGGACATCAGGAGTAGTTTTGTCCGGAGAAGATGGAATAAGCTTTGGTGGGCATGGCTCAGAGCCATCAACAATGCCCATCAAGCCGTTAGTTTTGAGGATGGGCTTAAATTGAAATACCCATCCGAGATAGTTGCTGTCATCGAGCTTAGATTGACAGAGATGCGCAATGTTTGGCATTGTGAAGGATAGAGCAGCGTCGCTGGATTGCGTCATGAGTGCAGTATCAAGGACACGGCAAGGAGATGCGGCTATGGTCTGGTACGGCAAGGAGAAGAACAGCAATGAGGCTGTAATTTGGTGCAGCAAGAAGAAAGAAAGTAGGTGCGGCAATCTGGTGCAGTGCGGCAATGTTGGTGCAGTACAGCAGGTGCGGCAAGAGAAAAGGTGATCTGAGGGCAGCAAGAAGAGCTGCGAATTTGCCTGGAGAAGAAGCTGATTCCGTTGAAGAAGGCCCAAAAATTTGAGAGGGTCAAGGATCTTATTGAGAGGGGTATGAACCGTAAGGCTCTGATACCATGAAAGAAAGCAAAGAAAATTGCTTTTGGCGGAATGAAGTCTCAGCTTCGTTCTCATTGTATATATAGGCAAAGAGTTACAATTGTAATCAAGTTTGACAAACCCAAACTTGATACAAAGTAGGAGACCTAATTCAATACAAATAAGTAAAACAAATACAACTAGAACACTAAAGAGAAGAGATAAGAACAACTATAAGGATAATACTAAAAGATAAGAACAACTATAAAACAGACTCTATTGGTTCCTTAACAGCTAAATGGCTCTTCAAAGAAAGAAGAAAATTCTTGGAAGCTTCTTTATAATTAATAAACAATCTTGAAAGATGAGACAAATCATACCCGTTGGTCAAAGAAAGAAGAAAATTTTTTGCAACTTCCACACGGTAACTTTCTTTATTTGAAATAGAATATTAATTAGGATAAATATTAAATGTGATCCTTCCAAGATCTCTCTGCCTTTTTGCAATTGATTAGGATTTTTTAAAAAGAAAATCCCTCTAGATCGTAGAAAGGTAGTGGGAAATGAAAGAAAGCGTGGCCTATTGCACTGTAGATAGCGCACGCGTTGAGAATAAAAAGATGAAGCTAGTTTTCATTTTTTATTTTTTAAGATGATTATTAAATAATTTGTAGGACCTACACTTTTATTTATGTGAATTCATTTTCCATTTCCATTTATGAAAATAATTATTGAATTTATGATTCATTTTCTATTTTTGAAAATAATTATTAAATCTATAGGACTATATGTTAACATATACAATTTTTCAAACACCTAAGATGGATTTTTTTATTAGTACAATAGAGCGACTTTTATAAATAGCAAAACAAAATTAAGCACAACGCTTTATCAGGATAATATCCGAAATACAATGTGGGATTTTTTCAATAGAACCTTGTTCCACGGTAAGGGAAAGCGCTTCTTTCGCAAGACGATGTGCTGCTTCATTAAGATGTCGTCTAACATGATTAACTTCCCAACTTTGAAGGCCATTTAAGACCCTACGAACTTCCTCAATAAGATGACCATACCGACTCCAACTCCTCCCATCTTTCCTGAGAGCCTGCACCACTTGGAGAGCATCGCCTTCCATAACCACCCTTTAGAAACCTAGCTCACGACAAAAATGGGCAGCCCTCAAAGCCGCAATTGCCTTCACTATATCTGGCTCAATAATGTAAACTCTTGGTGATGACAAAGTCGCTAGAACCTCTCCCATTCCATCTCTTCTGATCACCCCGACCCCCATCTTATTTCTATTCAAGTCTACTGCGGCATCCCAATTAACTTTAACAAAGTCATTTTTCGGGGCTTCCCAACGGAGGTCTTGTGAATTTCTCCTTTTGGCTACTTCATTCTTCCGAGAATTTGCTTCTTGATAAGCCTCCAGAGACTCCATAGCACTCCCTACCACATTGATAGACAGATTTATCTTGTTCCCATGTACAAGGGCTTTCCGACAAAACCATATTTGTCGTGCAACCACCGCCATTAATTCCATGTCCTCTATGTTTAGGAGTTGAAGAAGCTCCTCCCATAAGAGCATAAATTCCTCCTGATTAACACTACTTTTCTGAATTTTTCTATTGCACCTACTCCATATGTCCTTTGCTACTGGACAGCTCCATAATACATGCCATGTCGTCTATACCTCAATACCACAAACAAGACATAAAGGATCCTCTGTAATCTTCAAATGATGCAAATTTGATTTCGTTGCTAGAGCATTGTGGCATGCTCGCCACATAAACACCTTCACAACATTGAGAATATTCATCTGCACAACAGCCACGAGGCCCTCAATATGCTTTAAGAAAAATATTATTATTTGTTTATAATATCAAAGCCCCAACATGCTTTCTTGAGGCCTTCAACATGCTTAAAAAAAACAATATTATGTTTTTTGATAATATGGAGGCCTTCTGCACAACAGCTACGAGGCCCTCAACAGTCAACATGTTTTTTAAAAAATAATATTATTTTTTTATAATATCGAGGCCCTCTATAAAATAAGAACGAAAAAAAAAAAAAAAAAAAAAATCTGAGAATCCCACAAACTTGTCTATTGTGGTTATTTTGCAAAAATCTAGCCCCTCACAAAAGGTTAAAATGTTTAACTTTTTACATTTCAAAAATGTTAAAATGGTTATTTTGCAATCTACAAAAATGCTGAAAGACAAAAATAAGCATGCTTAATTTAAGTATAAAGAACAAAGAGTAAGGGCAAAATGGTAATTTTAGTCTCAAACAAATGATCACCGAGTGCGGAATTGGTGTTTATTAGGTAAAGATCTTCTGCAATATTAAACTAAATATTATTTAATTAATATTTAAATATTAAAAAAATAAGGGTCAGTTTTAAAGTTTTACCTAAGGCCCCAAATAATTTGGGCTGGCCTTGTATGCACTCCTCACCCTAAACCTGAGATGGACTCTAATAAACTAAGCATTTATTCTATGAAAGACATTCATTATATATGAAAAACAATACTATCAAACTTACAATTATTCAAACATTTTAAGATTGCATTTAATTGTTGTGGGACAATTACGATAATAACATATTATGACGCTCCACATCTGAAGTCTCGATGGCTCATCATTTCCGACTAGGAGACTCATGAATCCTTTATTCAACATGATCAGTTGATAATTCAATAAAAGCATTACAAATCCGTTGATAGTTTGAGAAGAAAAATATAATTTATTTATTTCCCAATAATTGAAAACTTCCTCTAAACCTAAGTTTACACACTTTGGAGCCAATAGGAAGGTAATGGGTACTTCCAAAACCTAATGTTGATATGTGCAACTTGACCCACAAGCTTAGTTAGTTGAGTTAAATTCATAAAATAAAAAAGCCTAATCAAGCAAAATAGCGGGCTTCTCAATCATCTTTCACCTTGACAAAACCCCCCCTCTACATTTCCAAAAGAAAATCCCAAGAAACTCATTAGAGCCCCCCCACATATATGGGCAAATTTAAGCCCAATGTCAATTTTGGGAGTATTCTGAATTTCAAACAATTAGAAAGGGGTTCATTGTTTTCAATCAAACTTTGAAATATCAGCTCCAGGAATACTTACACGCAGAAGACATGCCCGGTCTAAAATCCTTCAAAACCCAAATAGACGATAATGTGATAGCTATCAAATATATTGAATTAAAAAATTAAAAAAACAAAAACAAAAACAAAAAACCCAAGAAGCAACATGGATTTGTACGGTTTACCAAAAAAACCATTTAGAATTAATTAATTGGATTTCACAGGCAATATGAATCAGGCAGAGAACCCATTTCTCAAACAGAGCAAAAAAAATTGAAGAATTAAAATTTTCATGACTCATCAACGTGAATAGCATTATTATGTCTTTGAGAATATATTATAGAATTTAATCCTTTAATATACACACTCATATGTCATATATATAGTTTCATTCCAAATTCATTGAAATTTTGTCCAATTTTTCTATTCCGGTGCCTCCTCCATTCCAATTTGGTTTGAACTACCACATTTCAAGCACATAAATTAAAAAAAATAAAATAATAATAAAATAATAAAATAAAGTATATTAAATCTTCATGACCCATCAACCATATATAATAACACTATTATGTCATATGAAACTGAAAAAATGATCATAGATGTACTTACAGGCCGACCCCATCTAATTAATGTGATAGTGTAGAAGTGGCTTTCTCTCAAATAGTTGGCTGCTCTGCACAAACTCGTTCAAAATCGAATTCTAAATATGTCCCACGCATCCTCATATATATGGAACCCCATTAATTTGTTATTTGCACCAAAAACGCCGTTTCCAAAATGGAAAACCCTAATGCATAATTAAGTGGACAAATCAATATATCATAAGATAATTACTAAGATCGACTACTACTACTAGCATCAACAGTGGGTAGGTAGGACCCAAAAACTGGAAATAGCGAGTGGTTCATCAAAAACAAAATTAACATGCATGAAGGGGCCTCACTGAAAAATAATTCCTCATATGTAGTGGGTAACAACTTAATTCTAAGTTGCAATCATCATCACCGTCACCATCACCATCACCATCATCACCACGACGCCTCTTCATGATGGTTGAACATTCTGAATCTTCAATTTCTTCATCCGATACATTAAATTGATACGCATGCCCTCCATGATTGCATATCAGTTGAACTCCCCAACTTTTAATGAACATTGAACTCACTAAAAACCTAAATTGCATATTGTCATCTAGCATAAAAGAATCCAGAATCAGGTACTCCAGCCTTACATGATCCGAGCCCAGTAAATGAAAGTTTCTCGTTCTCTCAATTTCTTTATATCTATTGCTCATCGTAAAATCAGCAAGAGCAAAGTCTCCGTTTGAGGGGACCCCAAGAATGGGTCCAATAACAGCACACAATGCAATTCCAATGAAATTATGCGAATATTGGAGTCCAATAATATGTATTTCACATGAGTTACCAAATGGACGCTCCTTACTATGGTTGAACCAATATGGTATCGTATTTCCCAGAAATATAATTCCACCACCAAAGTCCCTAAAATGTACCTATTAAACAAATATCATGAATTCTCAAAACTATAATCCATAATTAAACCAAGACACATACAAACATATATACAAAAAAGAGAGAGAGCCATACCTTATTCAAAAAAAGAATTTGCCACCAGATTAGGTATATTCACACACATGTTATAGCATTCGGACATTTCAACCAAATACAACTCTCGTAATTCTCATGTATTGAGTTAATCTTCTTTTGATATTTCTGGAAATCTTTCCAATGAAACACATCCTTTAGCATATACATATTCTATATTTGGTGGAAGTTCTAGAATTTCTTGAAGTTGCTTACAATCCACCAATTCAAGCGACCTCAATCGAACACATCTTTTGATGCATGCATGCAGATTGATAATATCACTTCTTGATAGATCTAACCGAACTAAAGTGGAAAAGCAATTTAGTGTCCCAAGGAAATCTGATTTTGATAGGCACGTACAATTACACCAATCCAAACTTTCCAATGCCGAAAGCCCAATTGAGGAACAACCGTCATCGGAAATGCATGAATTTGCTGGAGGAGTTGATAAGAATAATTCTCTTTTTGAAGGAATTTCATATTCCTTGTTGGAAACTTAACAAGTTTTGAACAATTTTTGAGAGAGAGAAGCTGCAACTGAAGAATGCTACTTGGGAGATGCATAAGGTTTTCACAATGGTTTACATTTAATGTTAGGAAAGTTTTAAAGGCTTAAGCAACCATCAAGGGAAATCATTTTCAGAGATCTCAACTTGAGGCTTCTTGGCAAACTAATAAGCTTAGAGCATTTGGAAAATGACAGAATGGTAAGTTTATCAAGGAATCCAACAGAGTCATGGACCGTCACTAAACTTTTGCATCCATAAACATGTAATTATTCTAAAATTGTTATCCTTGAAATATCAGGGATTTCTATTAGGAATACAGCTAGACAATACCACAATCCTCATATTTTGGAAATTCTGTAAAAAGAAAAAAAAAAAAAGAAAAAGGAAAGGGCATAAATTAGCTTCAAAAAAGCTTTCAGCATAATTTAAAAGAAATAAATATATAAAATAATAATTGTGCCTTGAACACCAAGCATACTTGACAAAGTCAGAAGAAAAACCATCAGGATTAGAGGCCTTATTGGCTTTCATGTGAAACAAAGTATCCCTTGTTTCTTCTGCAACAACCTCCTTCTTCAACATGGTTGCCTTATCAGCAGAAATAGCAACAGGAATAGCAACAGGAATAAGATGCCTAATTTGAGAAGCTTTTGCTTCATTGAACTGCATTTGATTAGTCCCTAACAGCTTCTTGTAAAAATTCTCAGCCTCCAACTTGATCTGTTCAACATCATCCACTCTATTGCCATGCTCATCCCATAAATGAGTGATAGTATTCTTAGCATTCTGGACCTTAAGAGAGCGATGGAAGAAACTATTATTCTGATCACCCAAATGCAGCCATTGATTCCTAGCCTCCTGCTTCAGGAAAGATTCCTCAGCCTTAGTTAAAGAAACATAAGCATGAAGACACTCCCTCTCCTTAAGCAAGCTGTCAACCCTAACAAGAAAGCAATAACATCTTTCTGAGCTAGGTCAAGGTTATTAATTATTTTCATCTGTCAGTGTGTGAAGAAAGTTGCAATGACCTATGTCATTTGAGCTTTGGTGTGCGAATTTTGCTTTAGGATCAGGTGCTGTCAAGCATGCAACAGAAGCTTGACAGTTTGTGCGAGCAGGTGAATAATGCTAGGGATCACTCGGGTGGTAGGGGCATTCACCATGAATGTGGAGTCATCGTGTAATGATGCTTTTAGTTCTGATCAGATCACATTCGTTGATTGTGGTTGTTGGTTAACATCGTGTACTGTATAATGGGTTGGCGGTAATAATTTATTTCTAACAATTTGTAAATGTACTATTAAATTGCAGCTAGTGAATGTCGTTGCTAAATAGCTTGAATTTTCCTTATTGAATCTTAAGTTTGGTTTCAGGGTAGCTCTGTTAGGAAAGCCTTGAGTGCTAGTGGGGACGAGATGCTCCAATATAAATTTGCTATCTCAAACCAAGTAGAACCAGAGGAGCGCAGCATGTCTGATTTGTCAGATTGGGCTTCAAGTGTCACATCTGCTGCTGGCATCCAGGTAATGGGAGGTTCAACAGCATTACACTAATTCTGAATTTCCCTGTTACAACATTATCTCATAGTTAAGATTATCGATCGGGTTTGTAAATGGTAGTAATTGCATACGTACTTGCATTTCATAAGTCAAATTTCTTAAGCCTAATAGACCAGGTTCGTTACTTTGGGTGGTAAATGTGCATTATTTTTCTTGTTCATGCATTTCATTTACTCCTATTGGTTCTATCAGTATACCTCATTTATGAAACCTCATTGTGGTGATGCTGATCAAACAAAGGCTAGTTAAAAAGACAATTGGTGCAACTATATACATATTGTAAATTAGAATGTCATGGTGCATTTTTCTCAGATGAACACCTCAGTAATTGAACAAGACAGTTACAAACTCAAGCGGGACTGTGGGGAGAAAGATGCCACCATAAACGAGCTAACCACTCTACTCTACTCATCTGATGTTGTTGGTTCAAAGGTAATGTTTTAGTTATAGCCCCTTTGAATTTCGTCCTTTCCGAAAACTTTTCTTTGCTTAATCCATATCCCTTATAACAGAGGATTGCAGAGTTGGAAGCCATTATACGTTGGAAAAACACGATTATTACAAGGACATGGTTGTCCTAGAACAAAAGGTAAGAAGCAGGTGGCAAGAATCCTGTGGTTGTAGAGTTTGGGGAGGTCATTGAAGAAAGTAAAAGCAGTATTTGCAATCTCCCTCCATTCCCTTTTTAATTGTTCCCTTTCTAGGTTTTTGATGTGTACAATGATCTAGTCATATTATGTAGTACCCTTTCACATGAAATGATGGAATGACTGCTTATAATGTAAAAAGGTCCATCAATTCTAATCGACTTAGTAAAGGGTTTGAAGTCCTTCTACACATCTGAAATTCAATGTGGATAAGCTTTGCATTTTAGAAAAAAAGAGGCATGTACTCTTAAGTCTGCAATGAGCAATGTGCAACAATATTTGCTTATGTTTACTTGAAGAATTTGGTTGTCATGTTCTGAATTTTGTAACTAATAGTATAATTAAAAGCAAGTGGTGCACTTTGCTAGACTTCGGAGATCCCCCTTTCCTTCTTCAGATTAAACTCAAACAGTGAGCAGCGTCCACACATGATAGAAAATCTCCTAGATGATATGGATAGTACTACTAGCCCCTCGTCTTCTGATTCATACTCTTCCCCTTCGAATCAACCACATGCTCCTGTTGCTAAAGTTGAGGAAATTTCTATTAAGAATAGCTACTCTTCTTCTACAAGAAACCAGATGTCAGCGCCAACAAAATTCTCGGGTTCTTTTGTGAGAACAACAGATCAGAGCTCAAAATCTCGATCAATAAGTCCACTTAAAGAAATATTTACAAATTGGAAATCTGATTCAATTTCATCTTCAAGGCAAAAGTAGTTAATTGTTGGAGATTCTTCAAGAAAGAGTAGAAGGCGACATCTAACTGGATCCAAGGATGCAACCCCTCAAAAGAGATGGCTTTAGTAAGTTGCATGCAATTTTTTTGTACTTGTTCTTAAGGATGCCCACTACAACAAGCTTTCAAATTTGATTTCAGCATTTAAAGAGAATATATATATGGTACTGAGACTCCTTTACTATATATATATATAGGTCGAAGAGTTCTAAATATTTTTGCAATCTGGAGACGCCTTTCCATTTCCAAAATGATGCTTGGGAGATGTATGGAACTAACCCTATTTATAAATTTTTAGAAATTACAGTACATTAATTTAAGTAAATACACAACTTGGTCTTATATATTCACTATTGATTATTTCAGGACAACCTTAAGCCGTACTCAACTTTGGGAGTATTTTGAATTTTAGACCGTTAGAAAGGGGCCTATTTTTCTTAATCAAGTTTGAAATATGAGCTCTAGCTAGGAATACTTTTCCACACCAAACGAATGCCTAACTAGTTTCCCATGAGCATCAATTGTTCGAATTTCAAAACACCACATTTCAAGACATAAATTGGAATCAATATTCAATATACATCAAAATAAAACAAAGAAGCATTAAGGGGTGCTTACTGAAAAATGTTGGTAGGTTTTAGCATTGGGAATGATCTGATTGGTTTAGTTGTGATTCGCCTATGGCCGAGGAACGCTTCTTTTGTTGCGAGTAATAACTGGATTCCAAGTTGCAATCATCCTCAGCATCACATTGCCTCTTAGATGGTTGAATACCATCTAATATCCTTTCAATTTCATCACAATCATCCTCTTCGGCTGAACATTCTAAATTGTCACCTTTTTCTTCACATTCATCCTCTTTGGTTGGAGAGTGAAAATATTCAATTTCGCCATCGGAATATTGTAAACAAAAATTAAAATCAACGTGGGTCAAACTTGGATGACTTTGGCATTCTCTTCATGCTTGTGTATCAGATGAACTCCACAGCTTTTAATGAACAACTCTAAACTCATTACAAACCTAACTTGCAGATTGTCCACTTCTAACACAACAGGTTCTAAAACCAAGTACTCCAGCCATACATGATTTGAGCAAAGTACACTTGGTAATTTTATAAATCTAGGTCTAGTCTCAATTTCTATACCTTTACTACTGATCGCAAAACTCAAATCAACATAGTCTTCGTATAGGTCGGCCCCGAGAATGGGTTCAAAAACAATACAAAAAGCAATTCCTTTGATCTCATCCAAATATGGGAGCCCATTAATATCTATTGCACATGAGTTACCGCCATATGAATTCTCCTTACGATGACTGAACCAAGCTTCTGGTATCCTGTTTCTCGGAAATACAATTCCACCACCAGAATAGTCATTATAAGGTCCCTAGTAAACGAATAGCATCAATTTTCAGAAGTAGAACCCATAAACCAAGGCACATAAAAATACGTACAAAAGAGAGAGAGAGAGAGAGAGAGAGACCTTATCCAATAAAGTATTTTCCACCTGATTCCCTATATTCACATCCAATATATAGCATTCAGACAAGCTAATCCATTTTACCGCTCGCAATCCGCTTGTGTTGAATTGAAGTTTTTTTGATAAATCTGGAAAACTTTCCAACGAAACACATCCATCAGCCTCTATATCTTCTATACTTGGTGGAAGTTCTGGAATTTCTTCAAGTCGCTTGCAATCCCTTACGCAAAGATACCTTAATCTAAGAAATCTTTTGATGCATGCAGGCAGTCTAACAATATCACTCCCTGATAGATTTAAGCAATCTAAACTGGAAAAACAATTAAGTGTCATGAAGAATTCTAGTTTTACTAGGCGCATACATTTTTTTAGATACAACAGTTGCAGTGCCGGAAACCCAATTGAGGAACAACCATCATCGAAAATGCATGCATTTGCTGGAGGAGGCGATGCAAATAATTTTGTACTTGATGAAATTTCAGATTCCTCTGTGGACACAACTGAGAGCATGGATTCTCTTTCATCCCTCACGGCCTTTGTTGGAAGCTTAACAAATTTTGAACACCTTTCGTGACCAACAATATTTAGAGGCTGCAACAGAAGACTACTTGGAAGATGTGTAAGGTTTTTGCAATCTTCGATATCCTAAAAGGCAAGCCTAGTGAAATATACAATGGAGGAAGGTAGTTCTTTAATTTATAGCAATGCCCCTTAATACAAATTGTTCCGAGCGTTCCATTTTACACTCAATTTCAGGTAAGTTTTGAAGACTTGCACAATACTGAAACTGAAGAGTTTCAAGAGATCTTAACTTGAGGCTTCTTGGCAATGTTATAAGGTTAGAGCATACATAAAAATCCGGATTTGTAAGCTTATCAAGGAATCCAACAAAGTCATCAACCTTAACTAAATTTTTGCACTCAAAAACACGTAACTTCTGTAAATTTGGAATTCTTGAAATATTAGGAATTTCAGTTAGGTTTTCAAGTCCAGTGAGTTCCATAATACTCAGGTTTGGTAAATTCTCCAAAGTTAAAAAAAATTAAAAAATTAAAAAATAAAAAAGAAAAAATAAAAGAAATAAGTTTCACAACATAATTCTAAAGAAAAAACAATAAAAGTAACAATCATACCTGAAATCCTTCCTTGAGTCCTTTGAAGAGGCCATTACGCATTCTTAGAATAGTGAGTTTCTGTCCATGGAACTTGGATGGCAAAGAATGTAAAGGACATTCAGTCCAATCAAGCACTCTTAACTCATTAGGGAAATAAGTAAGCTCGTCAGAAAACTCTGCATTACGACATATAAAATATCTGAGTCTTTTCATGTTCTCAAAGGTATTGGATCTCCACTGTATCAAGTCTCGTTCCAGTAAGTCCACTAATATGCCTTTAATATTTTTTGTTCCCTATTAAGACAATGCATAAGTGTGTCAACAAAATCAAAACATGAAGTTGTCCATATTTTATCACTTGCTAGAATTATAATAAATTCTATTTATATATGACTTGATAGAATTATAATTTTATTCTTATATAAACACTGTTAGAGCATATCATGGAGTACAAAATAATAGTCACAGTATAAGACTATTACTGACTTACAGTTGAAGAATATCACTGAGTCACACTTGAAGACTATCATTGAATTACATGTGAATAGTTAAAGATTATCACCTAGCTAACCTAGTTAGAGTAGAAGTCTATTTGTATCTAACATGATTCTCCTATAAATAGGAGCATGTTATATTGTAAATATTACTCAGAGAAATAAGAGCTTAATGGAGCCTTAGGGCTTGATCTTGTGGATGTAGGTCATAAACCGAACCACGTAAATCTCTGTGTCACTATCTTATTACTTTCGCATTGTTATTTATTATTATTTCCGAATTATAAATTCTTTCATAGTATCAGAGCAATAGGCTAACGCCATTGTATGATCTACTGGTCCTGTGATTTTCTTTTTCCTTCAATTTATTTTTGTTCCTTGAAAAAAAAAAAAAAAAAAAAAAAGATTTGCATGGTTGCATCCCACTCCGCTGCTGCCCCTTTGCCAACAACGGGTGAACGCCGTCAGCCACCGTCTTCCATTCCCGCTCACAGCCCAGCGGTTCCCACGCTATGTCTGGCCTTCCACAGCTCCATCCAGCTCATCGCCGCCAAGCCAGTCAAAGACCAGCCTGTCTCTGCCCAGTCGTCGCACCTTCCTCAGCACTGCACAACAGCCTTTCGGTGCCGCCTGCCACCATTCCAGCCGCACCGTTGATCTTCCAACCTTCATTCCGTCGATCTTGGCTTAGAGAGAAAAGAAGAAAAAGGCTCTATCGTGAGAAAGAATTTGAAGAAGATGAAGTGTGTTTGGTTCCAGGTGTGAGTTATCCTCACTTAAGTGCAAAGTTATTCCTATTCTAGTTTAAGAATATGATATTCTTGTTTAGCTGTTATATCAGGAGCTGTGGTTACCGGAATAAGGTTAATTCTTATCCCAACTTATGTAAATAGAGTCCTTTTCAAAAAAAAAAAAAAAAAAAAAAAAAAAAAAAAAAAAGGCCCAAGTTGCCCACCGAAAGAGGCCCAAGTTGCCCATTTTTCTTTCATATTAGGCTATTGGCCCATTATTTGTAATTTGGCATTCGTGGTATTACCCATGCCAATTTTGGCCTTTGTGGTATTGTTTAAAACCCAAGCCCATTTTAGCCCACAGTTGGCACATACCGGCCATAGTAGCCGATGCCGGCCACAGTTGCCGAAGTTCAAGTTCAAGAGCACAATGTTTCAAATCCGGCGCCATCAACTCCACTCAACTACCTCGGCTGCCACCAACTCCAACGAGTTTTCGGTCACCATCTCGGCCTTCGTTGCCGACCAAAGAACAAACTCAAGTTTTCACAAGTTTACACCGTGAGTTTGAGGGGGAATGTTAGAGCATATCATGGAGTACAAAATAATAGTCACAGTATAAGACTATTACTGACTTACAGTTGAAAAATATCACTAAGTCACACTTGAAGACTATCACTGAATTACATGTAAATAGTTAAAGATTATCACCTAGCTAACCTAGTTAGAGTAGAAGTCTATTTGTATCTAACATGATTCTCCTTTAAATAGGAGCATGTTATATTGTAAATATTACTCAGAGAAATAAGAGCTTAATGGAGCCTTAGGGCTTGATCTTGTGGATATAGGTCATAAACCAAACCACGTAAATCTCTGTGTCACTATCTTATTACTTTCGCATTGTTATTTATTATTATTTCCGAATTATAAATTCTTTCATACACACACATTATTTTATGAAAATGAAGCAAACTTATATTCCATCAATCTGGCAACCTATATATGTTGGCTTTTTTTTTTTTTTTTTTTTTTTTTTTAAAAAAAAGGGACTTTCATAATATATAATTTGCTTTTATTATTAGAATGTCTCGAAGTAAGTGATCAAATTGAAGATGTAAAAAAAAAAATTTTTCTCATATTTACTTATTATTCTAACTTACTTATAATATAAAAAGTACAATACTCATAAAAAGTATTTCTATATTTATAAAATAAAAAGTACAATACTCATAAAAACTATATCTATCTTTGAAATAGAGTAAAAGACAATTTCATTGATGATTTATTTATTCTTTTGGAGTGAAGTACATCCAAATACTTAGTTTTGAGATGGATGGTGCATACATATGTGTGTACGCAAGTATATCAATTTTTTCAAAATGTAAATTTAAAAGGGAGTTTTTATGACTCTTACCACATTTTCTTCCAATACATAACGGACATCTTCATGATACCACAACCTATTGCATTTGCCAAGTTCGTTGGGTGACTCTTGACGAACTATTTCTCGACCCATATCTTGTAGTAAGTCATGCATGACCAAATTACCACACTAATAGTTATGAGAGACTTATCAATAAGTACTCCGATACCACCATCTGGAAATAAACTGCGACTGTTTAGTATATGAGTGACATATTTAGCATCCTCTCCTTTGAAGAAACAAGCAATGTCAAGGAAAATATTTTTCTCACTTTCCTCTAATCCATCATAACTTATTTTAAGAACATCATAAATTCCTGTGTGAGGATTTTCTACGTACTTTTCCAATTTACTTTTCCAATGATTTATGCATTTTCCATATAGATTTGAACCTACCACTCTTAAAGCTAGTGGGTTGCCCCCAGCATAGCGTAATGCATGTTTTGTGAGTTCCACAAAATCGTCATTAGGTTTGTCACTATGGAAGGCATGTCGACTAAATACCTTAAGAGCTTCATAGTCCTGCAATTCATTCATCTTGTATCTTAAATCAACTCCATGCGTAGCTAATAAATGCTCATCTCTAGTTGTTATGATGATTCTACTGTCCAAACCAAACCAATCAAGTTCTCCGGATAACTTTTCTAATTGGATCAATTCATCCACATCATCGAGAACTAAAAGAGCCTTTTTCATGCAAAGCCTTTTCTTTATGACATCTTTTCCTAGATTAACAGTGTGAACCTTCAAATTTGTGTCACGTAGGATCTGAGAAAGAAGTTTCTCTTGCAACCTGAGTAGACCATACTCTCGCTTTGAATTTTCTCTAACATTTTCAAGAAAACACTTATCTTCAAATAGATGAGCAATCGAGTTATAGATCGCTTCGGCGATAGTTATCTTCCCAATCCCACCAACTCCAAAGATTCCTACCATTCGTTTGTCTCTCATTCCAATTCTTAAAAGCACATTGATGTCTTGCACATGAGACTCTATTCCAACTGAATAATTGGCCGGGACGTTTAAGCATGTAGGACTTACCATTGTTGAGACCACTTGAACAATTTCGTTTATAAATTTAGATTCATTCCTACCAATGAAAAAGATTAAAAAAAAGAAAGAAAAAAAAAGAACAAACATTAAATGAGTTGGAGTAGTCACATGAAAAGATATAGGAGCATGATTTACATACATACTTTTTCTTTGTAACAAATGAAAATGGTAGGCAACAAGATATGGTTTAATCCTTCCCTCCACAAAATCTCAATCCTCCTATTGATTGATCACATGTCGTCCCGTAAATACTCATACTTTTCAGTCTTTATTTTTTTTGGTCATTCTCGAATTTGGTTTTGCCTTATTGATATCAAGAGTGTTTTTTTGCATTTTACTCTAAAATGTAACTGCATTTGTTCTAATTTTCTTTTTTATTTATCAGATGGGGTTATTTTTGTTTAAAATGTTAAATTTTTAGTAAATTGAATAATTATTTCATCTTGCATCACCCAATAATAATTAAGTATTTTTGTTTGAAATGGGTGCTAAAAACTTATATTATGAAGTATGAAGTGTTAAGTCTCATATATATGATTGTAGTACTAAAACAGAAATTATATGATTGCATGTAAAATGACTTTTATGTTGTCTTAAATATATCAAGGTTGCATGCATAGGAAATCTTATTAAAGACGGAGAGGAGGGTGCAGCCCAGATCGAGTGACCTTTTTCTTTATGTTTTTTAGTTTTGTCTTTCAATTCACTGCCGCATGACATTTTCGTGTTAAAAAATTAATTGTAATACCAATTTTTATACAAGTTGGAATGCATTCCTAGCAGCCTCACCAAAACTTTTTTTTTTTTTTTTTTTTGCTATTTTGATGAGGCAATTTAACAAAAGTGACTAAAATCCTTCATTTTCAGCCACACCATTTTAACCCAAAATAAAATGTGAGTGACCAGAACTCACTATCTTTTTTTTTTTTTTTGACATGTCAACACAAGAGGGGGGGGGGGAATTCGATTTAGTGACTTCCGCTTCATTAGGCGTGGCCCCAGCCGATTGAGCTACCTATTGGGAACAGTACTCACTATCTTTAGTTAATACTATTCACTCACCAAATGAATAAAAAATAATATAACTTTTCTCTGTTCTTCTATATTATTTGAAAAGTAAAATATGTATATATATATATATATATATATATATAGAAGAATTTGAAAAATAATATTTAAATAGAATAGTGAAAGTAGATTGTTAAAATAGTGAGGCTGCTAAAAGTGTGCTCTGAAAAGATGAGTTGTTAAAATAGAGAAAAGTGTACTTTCGGTCATTTTGGAGAGTAAAATTTGATGATGCTACTAGGAATGGCTTAAATTTGTGAGTTCATTAATTTATTTCAAAGTATAGCAAAGATAGTGTAAACCACCCAATAATTTAGACTGAAAACATTCAATTGATCATTCATTTTTCGTACAATGCTTTCATTCACCTTGATATAGGTGTAAAAAAAATGACATCTTAGTTTCAAAATATATGTGCTTAGTATAACTTAATATTTAATAATAAAAACTATTTAAAATAGAAGTTCTTATCCCCTAAATTATGTATAGCTATCTATCTTAAGTCATTTGCGGTATTGCACTATTCAATTTGGATTTATTCAAAGTTTTCAGTATCGAATTTTTCTTTATTCTTGCGAAATTTTTCAGATTAAATAATTTAATTTTTCTTAACTTTTAAAATATTGGAAAACTTCACTTCACCCTATTGAATTTCCTTCACTTTTGCAATTACTTCCCAAAGTTCAAAAACTCTCAATTTAGTGTATCGAACTTCTAATTATTTTGTAATGTTACCCCTTTGTTAAGTTTTTTGTTGAATCCAATCAAAATTCCAAAATACTCCAATTTTTTTTTTTTTTTTATCAAAAAAAAAAAAAACGATTGTAAAGATTCAGACGTGGGTGTTTTTACAAATTCCATTAAATCTTGACTTACACCCGAATCCTTGCATACCAGAATAAAAGCAAAGTTCATCTTCAACAATTAGATCATCCATAAATTATTTAAGTAAATTAAGTGGTCTTAAACAAAATAATTTAATGAATTTAATTTCTTGAACACAACAATTTAGGAAACAAGCTATAAGTACTTTAGAAGTGAGTTAACATTTATTTGTGTAAAATAGCTCACATGTGCTACACATGCATAAGTAAGCTATAAGAACGATCCAATTAATGTTATCCATGTGCAAGCGACTACTACATTAATTCAATAATTTATTTTGCCTGTATATATATAAAAGGTCAGAAATACCCATTCGTCAAATGGTAGCCAGACAATTCGGAAACTTTATGTAAGTCTTCCCTCCACCTTTGCACAATTTCCTTTTTGAATCTGTCTGTATGTTTGGCTAATGCTTCACCAAATTTCTTTTTTTTGATATCGTACGTCCGAGGGAAGTACTTTGTAAAATACTGGCAGAAGGGTTTGTTGATTTTTTTCTCTGCACTCAAGGATCTCCTTCAGCTCGTCTAAGCACCATGTGGATCATGCATAGTTTTCAGAGAGTACAATAATTGCAATCCTCGACTCTTTGATGGCTTTGAGAAGAGCCGGTGAAATTTCCTCTCCTCCTTCAAGTTTGTCATCCATGTAGGTATAGATTCCCTTTTGATCTAGAGCCTTGAATAGATGACCAATAAAATTGTTGCGAGTATCTTCACCTCTAAAGTTCAAGAACACATCGAAAGACCATGGACAGGTAATGGCAGAAGAAGAAGCTACTGCTGGGAAAGCCACGAAAGAAGCTACAAAGCTCGTGAAAGGCAAAAAGATAGAACGCGGTAATCGAGTAAAGGCCCATAGGATCCCTCTTGGGCGGTGTACGATGCCGCGTTCACGTTGAGTCAAAATGAAAAAGAATACAAAAGGTCGTAGAAAGGTAGTGGGAAATGAAAGAAAGCATGGACCATTGCACTGTAGAAAGTGCAAGCGTTGGGAAAAAAAATATGAAGCTATTTTTCGTTTTTCATTTTTCATTTTTTATTTTTTAAGATGATTATTAAATAATTTGTAGGACCTACACTTTAAATTTTTGTGAATTCAATTTCCATTTCCATTTATGAAAATAATTATTGAAATTATAGGACTTATGCTTTCACTTAAATGGATTCATTTTCTATTTTCAAAAATAATTATAAAATCTATAAGACTGTATGTTAGCGTATACAATTTCTCAAACACCTGAGATGGACTCTAATAAACTAAGCATATATTCTATGAAAGACATTCATTATATATGAAAAACAATACTATCAATATATAATGCACTTACAATTATTCAAAAGTTTTAAAATTACACTTAATTGTTGTGTGACAATTACGATAGTAACATATTACTACGCTCCACATCTGATGTCTCGATGGCCATTCATTCCTGGTTAGGATACTCGTGGATCCTATATTCAACATGTAGCAACCCACCTCATGTTGTCCCCTTTGTGACTTGGCTTCAAAACCGCAACTTAATCGATTTCACACTCAATGTGATGGTGGTTTTGATACCAAAGAAATAAGCTTTAAGTAGAACTTAGCCTTGAAGACTGGTTTGCAAGATAAGGTAAGGGTGCCCAATAGGTTTATATATACATAGTTAAGATTGCACTTAATTGATGTAGGATACTTAGGATTGTAATATATCACCACGCTTTGTCGATGTCCTGACGGCCCATCATTCCTGGCTAGGTGACTTCGTGGACCCTGCTTTCCACATGTAGCAGCCTTTCCTTGGTTGCCTCATTTGTGACGTGGCCACAAACCCGAGTCTCAGTTAATCCCATACTCGAAGTGGTAGTGACTCTGATATTAAATGATATAAACTCTTACCCTTCAAAACTAGCTTGCAATGTGAGGGTGCCCAAAAAATATATATACATCATGGTCATGGAAGGTTCAAAGGCATTATACATTAATACTAATTTTAGATTTCCCACTTAGAAGATATGTCATAGTTAAGCTTCGATACCCATGATGTTTGTAAATGGTAATCGAATAATGGCATACGGACTTGTGTTTCATATTCTTAAGGCTAGCTAATGGTACAGGCTGTTCTTTAGTTAGGGCGGCGGCAAATTAATAAGGAAATCATTGGAGGAAAAAAAGCTTGGATATATATATATATATATATATATAGAAATTTTGTCCAATTTTTCTACTCCTGTGCCACCTCAATTCTTTTCATCTGTCAGTGTGTGAAGAAAGTTGCAATGACCATGGTTTAATGCTAGCTAGGGATCACTCGGGTGGTAGCTTGGCATCACCAAGAATGTGGAGTCATCGTGTAATTAATGTCACTTTTGGCTCTAATAAGATCGCATTCGTTGATTGTGGTTGTTCGTATTGTCATCAACATCGTGTGGTTCATTTACTCCTATATATTGGTTCTATTAGTATATTTGCCTCAATTATCAAACCTCATTGGGGGTGATGGTGAAATGATGGAGTGATTGCTTACAATGTAAAAAGGTCCATCAATTCTAATGGACTTACTACGTAGTAAAGGGTTTCCATTCCTTCTACACATCTGAAATTCAAAGTGGGAAAGCTCTGCAATTTAGAAAAAAAGAGGCATGTGCTCTAATGATGCCATAATAAGATAACTTCTGATCTAGAATTTTGAAATGACAAATCTTTCGGTGTATATTGAAGCTAAAACAGAATTCTCATTGCAGGAATGTGTTCAGAACTGGTTTGAAATTTTCAACTTATTCTTAAAACCAAATACATTTTCCATTTCTGAGTTTGGAGTCTCCAATTCTGACATCCTAACCAATATGGAGTCCTTTTAGCTGATTGAAGTTTATATATTTTCATACCCTTTAAATGTGGCTGGAATGAATCAATGTTTTTGTAGGTTGATATATAAAGCACTTCCCAATGCTATAACGTTGGTTGAAGTTCTCTTGAAGCATATTATGTTCCGTTGTTTTATTTTGGTGGGCATGTATTATACCTCACATCTCTGCGGCTTTCTGCAGGTTGAATGTAGAGAAAACTTTAATGGACTGATTTTGGCGGAATACCAAAACCATTGATGGAAAACTTTATTTATAAACATAAGAAATTACAAAGGAAGAAACCTATTTGAACTATACATGAGGTGTTCTAAGTAATTACAAATGACTTTAATTACAAGCTGGAAACTAGAGATTGAATACATAATGCTATCTAACATTAATAACTTGAAGATTTTCTACTTCAATCTTAGAATAAGAAGTTGGTTTGAATCCAACTTCTCTTTCTTTGCACTTTATCTTGGATAAGTGTTCTACAGCTTCACTCCTCCTCGTATTGATCTGTAGTAGTAGAATTCTTCTCAGCTTCATCTTCATCAATTGTAGCAGCATCTTTATCAATTGCAGCAGCAGCCTTGTTCTTCACGGCTGCCACTTCACTAGGAGCAGGAGCTTCAGCTACTGCAGTACTAGGACTCCTCACAGCTGCCACTTCACTAGGAGCATGAGCTTCAGTTGCAGTATGGTTAACAAAATGCAAAAATTTATATGTGCAGAGTAATGTCTTTATTGTTGTTGTCATATTCCTGTAGTTGTTGAATTTGTAGATTTTTAGAATACCTTAATTTGAGTAAATACCCAGCTAGATTAGAAAAAGAAAAAGAAAAAAAAAAAAAAAAATACACAGCTAGCTGGTGAAGTGGACAAATCAAGATATAGTAGCATCAACACAGCCCTCGAAAAGCAGTTAACCAATAACAAAATTAATTAGCATTAAGTTAAGGTAAGGTAAGGAGTCCTCACTCAAAAACAACTGGATTCCAAGTTGCAATCACCATCATCATCATCATCATCGTCGTCGTCACAACGGCTCTTAGATGGTTGAATCCTTTCAATCTTATTGCATTCATCCTCTTCGATTAAACATTCTGAATTTTCACTTTCTTCATCGAGTTCATCATCTTCAATTGAACATTCTAAAATTTCACTTTCTTCATCGAGTTCATCCTCTTTGATTGAACCCACTGAATTTTCACTTTCTTCATAGGATTCATCCTCTGCAGATGAATTTCCCAAGAAATAATCACTTCCTTCATTTGAGCTGCTTCAAAATCATAAGTAAATCTTAAGTGGTGGAAAAGTAATGGAAGAAATTTTAGTTCCTTCGTAGAAAAAATATTACCACAGGCAAGGCACCATACCTAGAGCAATCATTTATAATTGTAAGGGTCATATCCAAAGTTTTCCAAGTTAACAATAATTCTCTCTTTTGTGTCTATAAATAAAAGAACAATTGATTAATTACATGTTTTAGAGTTAACTCAAATAACAGTACAAACTTAATTAAATGCCAGGTCGCTTTTGTGTATGTAAATAATAGTAATCCAAGTTAACTCAGTGACCTAAAATGCAGAGTACCAACTTAGGGAAAATCAGAATGTGAGAGAACAACTGATTTTTCATCTTGATCAGGTTGCATGTCAAATACAGAAAAAGAAACTACTTGATAATATTTTCTTCTCACTAAAGATGAGAGAATCTTGAAACAAGAAGGGCAAGTTTGACCACATGAGAAATCTCACACTAAGCAAGATTTCAGATATCCCCCAAGATTCTTATCAATCTCCAAAACATATCTATATGCGTACACATGCACAAATATATTTACGCATGTATATGCCTTGAAATTCCACTAGACATGAATATGACCCACTCTGCACATGCCTACATAAGGCAACAAAGTGGGATAAGAATTACTCAGAAAGAATTCTTATCAATCTCCAAAATGTATCCCTTTTTTTTTTTAATTTTTTTTTTAATTTTATTTTTTTTATTTTAATGTCAACAGGTTTGGTAAGAGGATAAGAATCACTCAGAAAGAATTGTTCTCCTCAGTATAAGAGTTCGTAAGACAGCTCACCCATGATAATGTAAAATGACATTTGTTGAGTGAAACAGCCACTCAATGGTCCACGAGACAGATTTCTTCCTGAAATGATCAAAACTAGGAATTGTACAATCTAATAAAAAAACACCAACCAGCACAATACTAGAATCTCAATTCATCTCCATTACCATTATGCAAAAAATACATAAGCATAATCACAAACATGCATATAAGTAAATTAGACATTGCATATGTGACCTATTTATAAGTGCAGACCACTGTCTTTTTTTGTTATCATATTCCTGTCGATGTTGAATTTATATATTTTTAGAAACTTCTTGTAGTTAACTTCTTGATAATGCATACATCCTAAACCTGATGTTGACAAAACCCACCCTCTACATTTCCAAAAGAAAACCCCCCACTCATTTCTTCACTTAACTTCACTATATCTATATATGGGCAAATACTTGCAAAGTGGTTGGATCTTTTTGCAACGCTTTCAAAGTGAAATTAAGGAAAACAATTCTCATTTTGGCCGGAGATCCTTCTATTAACTGTTAAGTAGCACACAAAGTAAAAACTTTAATTATTTCGAGACAAACTTAAGCCAAAGTCAATTTTTGGAATATTTTGAATTTCTGAGTGTCAAGTTTGAAATATAAGGTCTAGGAATACTTATCCACACCAAACGAAGGCCTGACAAGTTTCCCATGACCATTAAATTATGGATGTATGCAAATATGATTTGAGTTGATGACAATCAAATACAATAAAACCAAATCCCATAATAATAAGAATATGATAGACCGAACCCATCTAACGCTGTGATTAGTTCTGTGTTTGCCACTCTACAGGCATGTGGTATCCATGGAGAGCAGGAGTTCCTTCTAAATGTGAATTGGCTATGCTGCTGGAAGAGTAGAAGGGGTGTGAGGTTGGATTAAGAGACTCTAAATATGTCCCAGAGATTCCCATATGGAATGCCATCTCAATTTAGGAAAAACCTGATCCATAAGAAAGTGGACAAATCAATATATCATTAGATAATTAAGTGGACAGGTAAGACCTAAAAGCTACAAACAGCCCTCTAAACTCACAGTACCAAGCAGTTAACCAAAAAGAGAATTAACAAGCATTAAAAGATCCTTACTGAAAAATAACTCCTCATTTGTTGTGGGTTACAACTAGATTCGAAGTTGCTAGCATCATCATTAGTGACCGCGCTGCTCTGATGGTTGAATACCATCTGATATCCTTTCAATTGTTTTGCATTCATCCTCTTTGATTGAACCCACGGAATTTGCTTGTAGAATAAGACGGGGGAAGTGAGGTGGGAACTCAAGCTAGTGGCTCTCTCTCAAATATTTGTCATTTGCACCCTAAACACCGTTTCCAAGCCAGAAAAACATGATCCATGATTAAGTGGACAAATCAATATATACAACAAAATTAACAAGCATTAAGGTAAGGTAAGGTAAGGAATCCTTACTAAAAGACAACTCGATTCCAAGTTGTAATCACCATCATCGTCACATCGGGTTTTAGATGGTTGAATCCTTTCAATCTTATTGCGTTCATCCTCTCAGGTTAAACATTCTGAAATTTCACTTTCTTCATCGACTTCATCCTCTTTGATTGAACACATGAATTTTCACTTTCTTCATCATCTTCAATTGAACCCACTGAATTTTAAATTTCTTCATCGGATTTGTCCTGTGCGGATGAACTTCCTAAGAAATAAGTTCTTCATCCATTGGATTCATCAATAGAGAAACAAAAATCCACGTGGGTCACATTTGGATGATCTTTCGCATGCTTGTGTATAATATGAACTCCGACACTTCTGACGAACATCCGTGAAATTAGAGACAACTCAACTTGCAAACTGTCTCCCTTTAGCTCATAATATTCTAGGTCGAAGTAGTCATGCCATACATTTTTTGTTTCCACAAACTTGAATTTTCCCGGTCTACCAATTAAGTCTATACCTTTATGCCTCATCGTAAACTGAAACACATCTATAGTATTATCATGGAAGCCCTCACGAATGGGTTGAAGAAGAGCACAAAAAACAACTCCTTGGATCTTATCCAAAGGCCCTTTAATATCTATTATACATGATTGACTACCATATGAATAGTCCCTACGATGGCAGAGAGAGTCTGGTATCCTATTTCCAGGAAATACAATTCCACTGGCAAAAGAGTCCTTATAATGTACCTATTAAACGAATGTTAAGAATTTTCACAAGTACGACCCATAAACCAAGACACATACAAATACATACATAAGAGAGAGAGACATACCTTATTCAAAAAAAAATCTTCCACCTGATTCCCTATTTTTTTAGTCATTTTAGCGCACTCACTCAATTCAATCCACTTTAACGTTGGCAACTGACATGTATTGAATTGATTTTCTTTTGATATTTGTGGAAAACTTTCCAATGAAACACATCCACCGGCACTTACTTCTTTTATATTTGCTGGAAGTTCTAGAATTTCTTGAAGTTGCTTGCATCCAAACAAATGAAGCTTCCTCAATCTAACAAATCTTTTGATCCATGCAGGCAGACTAACACTTTCAGTCCATGATAAATCTGCCGCCTCTAAAGTGGTAGGGAAAAGTGTCTCAGAGAAACATATTTTATCCACAATCAATCTTGTTAGTGCCGAAAACCCACCCGAGGAACAACCAACATTGGAAATGCTTGAATTCACTGGAGGAGGCGATAAGAATAATTCTCTTCTTTCCTCTGTGGACACAATTGGGAGAATGGATTGTCCTTCATCCCTCACATTTGTTGAAAGTTTTGGACACTCTTTGACAAAAAGATAGTTGAGATGCTGTAACTGAAGAATGCTACTTGGAAGATGAGTAAGGTTAGAGCATACGAAAAATGACATAAAGGTAAGCTTATCAAGGGATCCGACTAAGTCATGAATCTTAACTAAACTTTTGCACCGAGAAACACGTAATACTTTTAAATTTGGAATTCTTGAAATATCAGGAATTTCAGTTAGGTTTTTAAGTTGAATGAGTCCCATAATACTCAGGTTTGGAAAATTCTGCAAAGGAAAAAAAAAAAGGGAGAATGAAATAAGGGTCAAAGAAGTTTACAACATAATTCTAAAGAAAAAACATTAAAAATAACAATCATACCTTAAATTCTTCCTTGAGTCCTTTGAAGGGGCCATTGCGTATTCTTAGAATACTGAGTTTCCGTCCATGAAAATTGGATGGTAGAAATTGTAAAGGACATTTATCCCAATCAAACACTCTTAACTCATTAGGAAGATAAGTAGGCATTTTAGAAAAGTCTGCATTACGACATATAAAATATCTGAGCCTTTTCATCTTCTCAAAGGTTTTGGAACTCCACCGTATCAGGTCTCGTTTGGGCAATTCCACTAATATGCCTTCAATTTTGTTTGTTCCCTAGTAAGATAATGCATAAATGTGGCAAAAAAATCAAAACATGAAGTTCTCCCTACTTTATCACTTGCTAGAATTATAATTTTATTCTTATATATATGACTTGATAGAATTATAATTTTATTCTTATATATACACATTATTTTATGAAAATGAAGCAAACTTATATTCTATCAATCTGGCTGCCAGGCTCACTATGTGGCCCTTTTTTTGTTTTTTTAATAGATAATTTGTTTTTATTATTAGAATGTCTCGAAGTAAGTGATCACATTCAAGATGTCAAAATTGTTTTTTTTTTTTTTTTTCTTTTTCTCATATTTACTTATTATTCTTACTTATTTATAAAATAAAAAGTACAATACTCATAAAAATTATATCTATCTTTGAAAAAGCGTAAAAGCCAATTTCCTTTATGATTTATTTATTCTTTTGGATTAAAGGCATTCTACCTACATCCAAATACATGTTTGGGGAATAGTGATTTAGTGAACACCGACGTGCATGAGCAGTGTGCACGCCGGTATTCATTTATTATTATTATTATTATTTTACTGTTTAAATATTATTTTAATAATATTTTATAATAAATGAACACCAGCGTGCACACTGTTCATGCATGCTGGTGTTTACTAAATCACTACTCCATGTTAGGGTGATGTTTTATGTTTAATTATTTTTTGAGTTTATGTTTGGGTGTATTTTACACCCAACTCTAATTTTTTTAACCCAGCCCAAATTTTTCAACCCAATTCAAATCTTTTTAACTTAACTCGAAAAAAAAATAAAAAATAAAAAAAAAGCAATAAAAAAATTAATAAAAAAAAAACCCAAGGTTCCATTCCACCCCCTAATCACCCTCAACTGACATCTCTTTTACACTAAGACATCCAAAATATTAAGAAATAATATTTGATTCCCTCAAACTACAACTTCAATTCGTTATTACACTTTTTGTTAGCCTATGGTGTTAAATGGATGAAAAATCTCAAGCATGTTGTGCAAGTGCCGGTTCTTTACTTGAACTACCCAAATTATCAATAAAATATATGAAAATCTAAAGAGGAAAAAAACAAGGAAAAAAAAAAAAAAACGAAAAGAAGGCAGAGAGGGTATTTCCAAATGCATGTTTAATTAGTTTTTATTTTTTTAATAATTATAATGGGGGCAACTATGGTATTTCAAAAGTAAAAATGGGGTTGTTGCGGGAAGAAAGGCATAAAAATGGTCATGCTCGTACGAGACACTTGACCACTTTTTCTTTTTCTTTTTATTTTTTATTTTTTTTTATTATTTTTTATTTTTTATCAATTTTAACATTTGACGCTGATTGAATTGTTTTTTTGACAAGCATGGTAGTTTAGTGGCATAAATGAAAATGTGGTGATGCTTAAGGGCCAAAAGTGTATTTTCTCCTTGTTTTTATATTGGGATGTCCCAAATTAAGTGACCATACTCAAAAAGTCAAAAAATAATTATAATAATAATTAATTAATATTTACCTATTACTCTTATATCTTTACAGAAGAAAAGACATGATGCCCATGAAAATAATGTATATATCTTAAATAGGGTAAAAGGCAATTGCCAAGGATGACTTATTTTCTGTTCTTAATTAATGGCATTCTACTTACAACCAAAATTCTTATTTTGAGACAAATGGAAATGGTGTGTGCGCGCATGTGTTGTGTGTGTATTCATGGAATCATGTGCATGTTATGTGTGTATTTCTCCACAAATATAAAATTAAAATAAGTTTTTGATGTTAATCTTACCATATCTTTTTCTAGTACATCACGAACGTCTTCATAAAACCACAATCTACTGCGTTTGCCTGGTCTTTTGGGCGATTCTTGACGAACAATTTCTTTACCCATATCTTGCACTAAGTCATGCATGGCCAATTTAACCTCATGATCAATAGTTATGAGAGACTTCTCCACAAGTATTGCAATACCAATAACTGGATTGAAACCACAACTGTCTAGTATCTTAGTAACATATTTTTCATTTTGCCCCTTGAAGAAGCATGCAATGTCAAGGAAAATATTCTTCTCACTTTCCTCCAATCCATCATAACTTAGTTGAAGTTTTTCTAGAATATTTTTCTCTGGAAATCTTTTGTACTTTTTCAATGCACTTTTCCAATAGTGTATATCTCTACCATATAGATTTGAACCTAGCACTGTTAAAGCTAGTGGGAGGCCCCCAGCATAACGTAGTGCATCTTCTATAAGGTCCACAAAATAATCATGAGGTTTGTCACTTTTGAAAGCATGTATACTAAAGAGCTGAAAAGCTTCATTGTGATCCATTTCATTCATCTTGTATGTGAAATCAACGTTATGCTTAATTAGCAAGTGTTCATCTCTTGTTGTTATAATGATTCTACTTCCTAAACCAAACCATTTGGGTTCTCCAGATAATGCTTTCAATTGGACCAACTCATCCACATCATCAAGAACTAAAAGAACCTTTTTACAACAAAGCCTTTCCTTTATGACGTTGATTCCTCGATCAACATTACCAACCTTCAAACTTGAGTTGCCTAGGATCTCAGAAAGTAGTGTCTCTTGCAATTGGACTAAACCGCACTCTTTCATTGAAGTTTCTCTAACATTTGCAAGAAAACAACTATCTTTAAACTGGTAAGCAAACGAGTTATAAATCGCTTTGGCAATAGTTGTCTTACCAATTCCACCAGCTCCGAAGATTCCTATTACTCGTATGTCACTCATCCCAATATGTAAAAGCCCATTGATGTCTTGTATGTGAGACTCTATTCCAACCAGATATTTGGGAACACTTTGGTATGTGCGATTTACTATTCTTGAAACCACTTGAACAATTTCGTTGATGAATTTAAATTCATTCCTACCACTGCAAAAGGTTTTAAAAAAAAAAAAACATTTAAATGAGTTACACCTTCCACATGAAAAAACATAGGAACATGATCTACTGACAAATTTTTTTTCTTCTCTTGCAACAAGTGATAATGATAGGAGACAAGATAGGAAATAATCCTTCCTTCTCGATCTATACCTCAATCCTCCTTGGATTGACCCCAATTCCTCCCTTAATTACATACTCTGAAATGTAATTGTATTCTTCAAATTCTTTTTCATCAGATCGGATTATATAGTTCTCAAATGTTTAATCTCTTAGTAAATTGCATTTTTTTTCATCGTGCCCCACTAAACTTTAGAATAAAGCAAACACTAAAAGTTAAATACTAGATGCATGCAAACACTACCATTAAAATTGGTATTGAAATCTTATATTGTGAAGTAAATTATATCAGATTATATAAAATGACCTTATGTTGTATAAGGATGGTGCAGGACACCAGAGAGCCGTCCTATCCTTTATCTATTTCAATTTTTTGAGGACGCATCCTAAAATATTCTTACATTAAAATAGTGTTTTTAATTGACTGAATTTATATAGTTGCCCAAATTAATGAGACAAATTAAATAAAAACAAAACAGATATATATATATATATATATATATATATATGAATGAAAATTAGAGGTCTAGAATAAAGGAGCTTGCGTGGTCGAAAATACCCTTTCTCTAAATGCCACCCGGACAAATTGGCCACTTTATTCAAGGCTGCCTTCCAGCTCTGCACAGTTTCCTCCATGAAGCTGTCTTGGTGTTGAGCCAATGCTTCTCCAAAATTCATCTTCTGATGCCGTACGTCGGATGGATCTATTTTATAAAACACTGGTAAAACAATTTGTTGGTTTGATTCCCTGCATCGGAGGATCTCGATCAGCTCACTCAAGCACCATGTAGATGATGCATAGTTTTCAGAGAGTACAACTATTGAAGTCCTTGAATCTTTAATGGCTTTGAGAATTTCCGGTGAAATTTCCCCTTCTTCTCTAAGTTTGTCATACATGTAGGTATAGATTCCATTTTCACATAGAGCTTTGAACAGACAAGCAGTAAAATTGAGGTGGGTATCTTCACTTCTAAAGCTCAAGAATACATCGTAAGGCCATCGACGGCCGAAAGAAGAAGAGGATGCTTGAAAGGCCATGGAAGAAGCTCGATCTTGGCGTATGAAAGCCTGATTATTATTTAGGTAGCGACTCTTTTCAGGGTTGTTTGGTACGGCAGTTGGGTCTCTAGTTAATGTTCATCCCAATTTTCCAAAAGGATCAACATTTAAAACATTCTTACAAACCCAAAAATCAACATTTACCATTATAATATGTGAAAGTGGGGTAATATTTGTATAATAAACAACATAGATTTCTAGCGAATTAGTTTTGCTTTAAAACAATAAAAATTAAAAATTAAAAAGCAGTTTGATGATTTTTTTAATAAAAAAAAAATGGCAGGGTGGCCATGCGACTTTTTGAAAAAATTTGAAACTTTTTCTTATATTTAAATTTAATGGGGTCTTTTTTAAAATGTTATATTGGGCCCGTTTTGTGGAAATAATGCTAGGATGATTGATTGAGGGTGAGGATGATTGTTTTAATTTTTTAAACTCATGTAAAGCTTATTAGTGACCTAGAAACTACTAGAGCCTCTACTGGGGAAGCTTAATCTAAAATTTTATAATATTCTAGAGTAATATAATTAAGTGCCTTGATTCACGCCGTAGCACGTTCACGGGTGTTTCCCACTTTCTCCTTTTACTTTTTTATTTTCTCTTGCTCTACCGTCAACCTTACCCCCACCTAGGGCTGTTAAGTGAGCGAAGCGTCTCGCGAGCAAGCTCGGGCTCGGCTCGTATAAGTTCGGCTCGAATATTAAATGAAGCACTTCATGAACACAAATCCTAACTCGAATATTAATTGAAGCAAGCTCGGCTTGACTTGGCTAGGCTCGTGAGCAAGCTCGTATGTATATATATATATATATATATATATATAAACTAAGTAATACATAATTAATTATAAATCTCATAATTATTAAAATCTTAAAATTGCATTGATATTTAAGCGTTAGAGAATGAAAAATTCTAAACCCTTCGTGATCAAAGAGAGAGAGAGAGAGAGAGCAATCATTAAAAAGACCTCGATTCAATTAGAGCAGACCCAAACGAAAGGAAAAAGAATCAAGCAGAAACTATTGAAGGAGATTGCAAAAGACATAAACTATTGAAGAATCATACAGACCCAAACACTATCACTACCTGTTTGATGAGCGAGAGTGAGAGAGTGGGAAATGAGAGTTCAGGTGGAAGATGCGCTGTGACTGGTGAGGGGGATTGAGAGAGAGACGTTGAAAAAATAGTTTTTTTTAGGGGGCGTTGTCCCAATGCAGTCTAAATGCAACCTGTTAACTTGTCCCACATTGTTAAGAAAACATTAATCTCCAAGTTTGTTTATCTATAAAAGGATGCATATCCTCTCTCTTTGAAACCAAATACCTTGCTGTATTGACTCAGGCTCCATACTCGACTAGCCAGGTTAAGCAAATACTCATATACAAACTAACTTCTTAAGCCGTTTAAGAGTACTTGAAGTTAAATTTTTTTTTTTAAAACAAAAACATTAAATATAAGAGCCAGCTCGCGAATTGGCTCGGCTCGACTTATTATTAACTCGAACTCGATTTTTTTGGCTTGCCCTTGAGCTCGACTCGAGCTCGAGCTCGAGTAAAATTTAAACGAGCCAAGCCTGAACAAGGGAAGCTCGCTCAAGCTCGGCTCGTTTATTAGTGACCTAAAAACTACTAGAGCCTCTACTAGGTAAGCTTAATCTAAAATTTTATAATATTCTAGAGTAATATAATTAAGTGCCTTGATTCACGCCGTAGCAGGTTCACGGGTGTTTCCAACTTTCTCCTTTTCCTTTTTTATTTTCTCTTGCTCTACCGTCAACCTCACCCCCACCCATCTCCTTCCATTCTTTTTCTCCTTTTTCTTCTTGCTCCCACCTTCTCCACCACTTCCTCTTTCTCTTTTCTTATTTTCTCCTTCCCCACCACTCACTTTGTTTTATATTAGTTTATTTATTTCTTTGTCTCGCACTATCCACTCTTTTATTTTCTTTTGTTTTTGTTTTTTATTTATTTATTTATTTATTTATTTTTCCTTTTGTAAACCTATAATATAAACAAATTTTATAAAAGCACTTTTATAACATTATGTGACACAATATGGTTGAGTTTTTCTAAAATTTAATTTAACTCATTTTCATTTATATTGTAAAAGTTTTTTTTTTTTAAAAAAAAAAAATTATTTATAAGCCTAACATTCCTCTTTATTAAAACATTATCTAACAATGTTACTTATTCATTTACGCCCAAAATCCACAAATGCAATCACACTCAACTCACAATATTTAATCAATACTACTAAGTATTAATACAAGCAGCCGCAGATGTTGACTGAATTCTTTTTTTCTTTTGTAAAGACAGAAAGTTGTGAATTTCACTTTGGTTTTTGAATTTAGCACATATAATAATTTTAATGGACTAATTGAAAATTATAGTATGGTGTTGTATGATTTTGTGTTTGTATTATTGATATGAATTAGCATTATTCATACCTTGTCTTTTGGGTGCAATTTCATGAAAAACATTATAATATGTATTACAACAAACACCAATTATCGGGCATTCCTATTAAATTGCTTTACAAACAACAATAAGATAATTTTTGAACAGAAATATATGGAGAAGGAAGAGAGGCTGTGAGTGTTGTTGGCAGAGAGAGGATTTACCGAACAAACCCTCAAACCAAATTTTAATAGTTTATAATATATGAAAGTGGGGTAATATTAAATATTTGTGTAATAAAATACCCAAACCAAAAGCACATCACTTTTCTCTTTTCCTTTTCTTCTCTCTTTTCTCTTTCTTTTTCTCTTTCTCTTTCCTTCTTCTTATAGCTTGCTAAATGACTCTTCAAAGAAAGAAGAAAATTCTTGCCAATTTCCTTATAATTAATAAACAATCTTGAAAGATGAGAAAAGGCATACGCGTTGGTCAAAGAAAGAAGAAAACTTTTTGCAACTTCCACACCGCACACTGTAACTTTATAATATTTGAAGGGGTAATGTAAGATAGCACGCGGAGTGCCAAATTTTTTTTAAAAAAAAAAAAAAAAATTGCACTGGCGTGCGCTGAATCACGTCTCTATTTGAAGTAGAAAATTAATTAGGATAAATCTTAAACGTGATCCTTCCTAGATCTCGCTGCCTTTTTGCAATTGATTAGGATTTTTTAAAAAGAAAATCCCTCTAGATCGTAGAAAGGTCGTTGGAAATGAAAGAAAGCATGGCCCAATGCACAGTAGATAGCACACGTTGGGAATAAAAATAGAGTAAATGAAAACAGCACGCGGCGTGCAAAAAAATTTTTTGCACTGGGCGTGCCACGCACCCGCGTGCTGCCAATCGGTGCTCATAAAAATATATATGAAGCTATTTTTCATTTTTTTATTTTTTAAGATGATTATTTAATAATTTGTAGGACCTAGCTACACTTTTATTTATGTGAATTCATTTTCCATTTCCATTTCCATTTATGAAACAATTATTGAATTTATACTTTCACTTATGTGGATTCATTTTCTATTTTTGAAAATAATTATTAAATCTATAGGAGTACTATATGTTAACATATACAATTTTTCAAACACCTGAGATGGAGCATTTATTCTCTATGAAGGACATTCATTATATATGAAAAACAATATTATCAATCTATAATGCACTTACAATTATTCAAACATTTTAAGATTTCACTTAATTGTTGTGAGACAATTACGATAGTAAAATATTACCATGGCCACATTTAAAGTCTCAATGGCTCATCATTCCCGGCTAGGAGACTTGTGGATCCTATATTCAACATGATCAATTGATAATTCAATAAAATCATTACAAATCTGTTAATAGTTTGAGAAGAAAAATATAATTTTTTTTTTTTCCCAATAATTGAAAACTTCCTGTAAACCAAAGTTGACCCACTTTGGATCCAATAGGTAGGTAATGGGTACTTCCAAAACCTAATGTTGATATGTGCAGCTTGACCCACAACCTTAGTTAGTTGAGTTAAATTCATAAAATAAAAAAGCCTAATCAAGCAAAATGGCGGGCCTCTCAATCATCTTTCACCTTGACGAAACCCCCCTCTACATTTCCAAAAGAAAATTCCAAGAAACTCATTAGAGCCCCCCACATATGGGCAAATTTAAGCCCAATGTCAATTTTGGGAGTATTATGAATTTCAAACAATTAGAAAGGGGCACATTAATTGATTTCAATCAAAGTTTGAAATATCAACTCCAGGAATACTTACACCCAAAAGACATGCCAAATAGACGATAATGTCATAACTAAGAAATATATTGAAGTCAAAAATAAAAATAAACATGGATTACCAAAAAACCATTTAGAATTACTTAATTGGATTTCACGGGCAACATGAATCAGGCAGAGAACCCATTTCTCAAACAGAAAAAATTGAGGTACTAAGATTTTCACGACTCATCAACATGAATAACATTATTATGTCATGTGAAACCAGAAAGTTGATGATAGATGTACTTACAGGCATGTGAGGAATGCCTCTTCTATTGTGGGTGCCAATTGGATTATGCCTCATCAAATCTCTGCGGCTTTCTATAGGTTGAAACGTTGAATGTAAAGAAAACTATTGGAGGAATACCAAAACTATTGAAGGAAAACTTTATTTATAAGCATAAGCAATTACAAAGGAAGAAACCTATTTGAATTATACATGCATGAGGTGTTCTAAGTAATTACAATGACTTTAATTACAAGCTGGAAACTAGAGATGGAAAACAGAATGTTATCTAACATTAATAACTTGAAGGTTTTCTACTTCAATCTTAGAATGAGAAGTTGGTTTGAATCCAACTTCTCTTTCTTTGCACTTTATCTTGGATAAGTGTTCTACAGCTTCACTGCTTCTCCTCATGTCTCGATCTGTAGTAGTAGAATTCTTCTCAGCTTCATCTTCATCAATTACAACAGCATCTTTATCAATTGCAGCAGCAGCAGCCTTGTTCTCCACGGCCGCCACTTAACTAACAGGAGGAGCTTCAGCTGCTACAGTAGGACTCCTCACGGCTGCCACTTCACTAGGAGCATGAGCTTCAGTTGCAGTATGGTTAACAGAATGCAAATATTTATATGTGTAGAGCAGTGTCTTTTTTTTTTTTTTTTTTTTGTCATATTCCTGTAGTTGTTGAATTTGTAGATTTTTAGAAACCACATTACCTTAATTTAAGTAAATACACAGCTAGCTGGATCCCAAGTTGCAATCATCATCATCACCACCGTCACAACGGCTCATAGATGGTTGAATCTGTTCAATCTTGTTGCGTGCATCCTCTTCGGTTAAACATTCTGAATTTTCACTTTCTTCATCAAGTTCATCCTCTTCGATTGAACATTTTGAAATTTCACTTTTTCATCAAGTTCATCATCTTTGATTGAACACACTGAATTTTCACTTTCTTCATAGGATTCATCTTCTGCTGATGAACCTCCCAAGAAATAATCACTTTATTCATTGAGCTGTTTCAAAATCATAAGTAAATCTTAAATGGTTCTTTGGCTGTTAATAGAAGATTCTCTCGTATGAATGCATAGAAGGTGGTGACTCAATATTAACATCCGAAGAAAAGGTGACAGCAGGGTGACAAGTAAGAGGCAACCTTCATGCAAAGCATGAATCTTGAACTACTGATTTTTCCTCTTGATCAGGTTGCAGGTCAAATACAGAAAAAGAACCTACTTGACAATATTTTCTTCTCACTAAAGATGAGAGAATGTTGAAACAAGAAGAGCAAGTTTGACCAGATTTTCAGATAAGAAATCTCACACTACGCAAGATTTTAGATATCCCCCAACATTCTTATCAATCTCCAAAACATATCTATATGTGTACACATGCACAAATATATTTATGCATGTATATGCCTTGAAATTCCCCTAATAAAATACCCAACCCAAAAGCACATTACTTTTCTCTTTTCCTTTTCTTCTCTCTTCTCTCTTTTCTCTTTCTCTTTCACTTTCTCTTTCCTTCTTCTTATACCTTGCTAAACGACTCTTCAAAGAAAGAAGAAAATTCTTGCCAACTTCCTTATAATTAATAAACAGTCTTGAAAGATGAGAAAAGGCATACGCGTTGGTCAAAGAAAGAAGAAAATTTTTTGCAACTTCCACTAACTTTATAATATTTGAAGTAGAAAATTAATTAGGATAAATATTAAATGTGATCCTTCCTAGATCTCGCTGCCTTTTTGCAATTGATTAGGGTTTTTTAAAAAGAAAATCGCTCTAGATCGTAGAAAGGTAGTGGGAAATGAAAGAAAGCATGGCCCATTGCACTGTAGGTAGCGCACGCGTTGGGTATAAAAATATATATGAAGCTATTTTTCATTTTTTATTTTTTAAGATGATTATTAAATAATTTGTAGGACGTAGCTACACTTTTATTTATGTGAATTCATTTTCCATTTCCATTTTTCATTTATGAAATAATTATTGAATTTATACTTTCAGTTATGTGTTCATTTTCTATTTTTGAAAATAATTATTAAATCTATAGGAGTACTATATGTTAACATATACAATTTCTCAAACACCTGAGATGGACGCTAATAAACTAAGCATTTATTCTCTATGAAAGACATTCATTATATATGAAAAACAATACTATCAATCTATAATGAACCTACAATTATTCAAACATTTTAAGATTTCACTTAATTGTTGTGGGACAATTACGATAGTAAAATATTACCACGGCCACATTTAAAGTCTCAATGGCCCATCATTCCCGGCTAGGAGACTCATGGATCCTATATTCAACATAATCAGTTGATAATTCAATAAAAGCATTACAAATCCGTTGATAGTTTGAGAAGAAAAATATAATTTTTTTTTTTTCCCAATAATTGAAAACTTCCTGTATACCAAAGTTTACCCACTTTGGAGCCAATAGGCAGGTAATGGGTACTTTCAAAACCTAATGTTGATATGTGCAGCTTGACCCACAACCTCTAGAGCCCCCCACATATGGGCAAATTTAAACCCAATGTCAATTTTGGAAGTATCCTGAATTTCAAACAATTAGAAAGGGGCTCATTAATTGATTTCAATCAAAGTTTGAAATATCAACTCCAGGAATACTTACACCCAGAAGACATGCCAAATAGACGATAATGTCATAACTAAGAAATATATTGAAGTCAAAAAAAAAAAAACATGGATTACCAAAAAACCATTTAGAATTACTTAATTGGATTTCACGGGCAACATGAATCAGGCAGAGAACCCATTTCTCAAACAGAAAAAATTGAAGTACTAAGATTTTCACGACTCATCAACGTGAATAACATTGTTATGTCATGTGAAACCAGAAAGTTGATGATAGATGTACTTACAGGCATGTGAGGAACGCCTCTTCTGTTATGGGTGCCAATTGGATTATGCCTGATCACATCTCTGCGGCTTTCTGTAGGTTGAAATGTTGAATGTAAAGAAAACTTTAATGGACTAATTTTGGCTAGGGGTGCAAAGGCGGGCGGTTAAAAACCGCCCGCTAACCGCTATAACCGCCAACCGCCTAACCGCTTAACCGTCTAACCGCATTAACCGCTAACCGCCTAACCGCTATAACCGCCTAGCGGTTAGCGGTTAGCGGTTATTGGGTCTACTAACCGTAACCGCTAACCGCTAACCGCCTTTTTATATAATATATTTTTATAATTATAATTATAAAAATATTTATACATATAACATAATCACTTCATCATTAAATCACAATTTTTTTAAAAAAATAATTAAATCACAATTTGAGTATTAATATATTATCACTATAATTTATATGATTATATCATATAATCACTTGATCATTAAATCGCAATTTTTTTTAAAAAAAAATAATTAAATCACAATTTGAGTATTAATATATTATCACTATAATTTATATGATTATATCATATGAGATTAATCATTAAATCATTTGATTATATAATAACAAATTATACATATATAATATGACATAACTCATAAGTATACCAATTCATACTAATACAACAATTAAATATCTAGAGACTTATTTCCAATGTATGTTATATATGTTATAAGTCTATATAAGTCTACATATGTATATGAATAATATAAATATATAATATCAATACTTAATCATATGATTCAATGACAATTCAAATACTTTATTCAAGATTTCAAGTGAATCATATTATTAATGTACAATGATGATATGATTCGTATAATATCAAATTAAGTAATTGACATTGGATTAAACAATGACCAATGTGTTACTTATAAACACAATTTAAGTATTAATGTATTATCATTATAATTTTAGTAACTTATATATTATCACTATAATTGATACGATTATATCATATGATGACTTGATCATTAAATCATATGATTATATAATAATAAATAATACATATATAATATGACATAACTCATAAGTCATAAGTCTACAAGTTAATCATATGATTCATGTACAATGATAATCACATTGATTCAATTGAATTAAACAATATATTACTTATAACTACAAGTCCACAATTTAATTAAAGCATTATTAGATACTTTAGGAATTTAGGATTTAGGAGTTTGAACATTACCATTTACCATTAGATATTAAGTTCAATTCAAAGAAAAAAGATTATAAGTAAATATGATAAGAATTTAAATAATTAACCGGTTATGATTTAATATTTAAGGAAAATTTTTTAAAGTACAAGTAAATGTAAATTTTGGGTCAAATATATTTGATTTTTCAATATAGGCTCTTTTTATAGCAATTGGGCCCAAGAAGATATTAAAAATACAAGAAAAAAAAAAATGAGGGTAAAAAAAAGCCAAAAAAAAAAAGCCCAAAAAGCCCTAAAGAAAGCCCAAAAAGCCCAAAAAAAAAGCCCAATTTTAAAAAAGCGGTTAGCGGGCGGTTATCTATTTCGCTAACCGCTAACCGGCGGTTAACCGCTAACCGTTAACCGCTAGGCGGCTAGCGGTTGCGGTTAGTAAAATCTACTAACCGCTAAGGCGGTTACGGTTAGCGGTTATTGCCACTAACCGCTAACCGTAACCGCCTTTGCACCCCTAATTTTGGCGGAATACCAAAACCAATGAATTAACTACAAAAAATCAAGGGTTTAGTGACGTGACAACTGTTCATTAGTTGTTGCCACGTCACTAAATTATAACGTGTTAAAATACAACACGTTACCATTATTATTGGTAATGTGGCATTTTTAACATGTAACCATATGGTGACGTGGCAAAAATGCCACGTTACCATAAGATGATGTGCTAAATAGACACGTCATCTTATGGTACTATGTCAGTTTAACACGTTGCCAAATGGTAACGTGTTAAAATGCCACGTTACCATATGGCAACGTGGCAATAAGACACGTTACCAAATGGCAATGTGTTAAAATGCCACGTTAACATATATGGTAACGTGGCATTTTAACACATTGCGATTTGGCAACGTGTCAATATTATACGTTACAAATTGGTTAAATTTTCTTCTTTTTTTTTTTGAAAGAAATTGGTTAAAATTTTTTCAGAAATTTGATGATAAAAATTTTTTTCAGGCACTCTTTGCATTATTTGCTAGATGAGAAGTATTTTTTTTTTTTATACAAGTGTAATCTTGTAAACAATCATACAATTCTGTTGACATTCATTCTATTATTAATAACTTTGAGAAAAAAATATTGGGGCTTAGGACTTTGTGACAGGCAGATCATGATCTAGATTGCATGCAATATTGCTATAGTTAATTAAATTTAGTGATTCCTTAGCAATATGTGTGACAGAGTACTACTTATGAAAAGATTGAGTTAGACTCTTAATAATCCTATCAATTAATTAACCAAATTAAGGGAACTGGCCGATGCAAGCCCTGAACATGCATGGTGAAAATATATATGCACACCATATGCGTAATATTACGCATAGTTAAATTGATATATATATATATTAAGCTTTATATAATATATTAATTAATAGGGTTAATAACTTTTTTGGTACTTGAGTTTTCACTTTTTTATTTTTTCCCCCATAAGTTTTAAAACATGACAAATCTAGTACCTAACTTATGGGGAAAAGACAAAATCAATACCTCTGTTAGTTCCATCAGTCCTACTTAACGGGTTTAGTAGGAAAATCAACAAGGAAAGCTTGGAACTAGTCTCTGAAATTACCCGAAAGAACTTGGACACGTAATAATGTCTGAAATAAAAATAAATTCTTGTCAACTCGGCAACACATTCTTTCCCTTGTTTTCTCGGCAACCAAACAATGGCAGCACGTTTTTTTTTTAAAAAAAAATTTAATTTTTAATTATTTTTACTTTTTAGGACACGTGGCGTATTATGGGAGTGACACGTGAAAATTCCATTAAGTAGGACTGACAGAACTAACGGGGGTATTAATTTTGTCTTTTCCCATAGGTTGGGTACTAGATTTGTCATGTTTTAAAACTCAGGGAGGAAAAAATAATAAAAGTGAAAACTCAAGTACCAAAAAAGTTATTAACCCTAATTAATATATTAAGCTTTATAATATATATATATATATATATATAAATAGTAACGTGCCATTACAACAAATGTAACGTGCCACATGGCACGTTACAACAAACGTAACATGCTACGTGGCATGTTACAAAAAGAGTAATGTGCCACATGTGGCACGTTACTCTTGTAGTAACGTGCCTATGTGGCACATTACTATTGGCCTTGGGACCATGCACTTATGACCGTGCGCATGGTCCTTCTTCTTCTTCTCCTTTTCTCTTTTTTTTCCCTGGCCGGCTACTCTTCTTCAACCCTGCGTAGTGCAGCTTCCTTCCTCCCCCTTGCATTCAAAATTTTCTCTCTTCTTCTCACATTTTTCAGCCACCTTCTCTTCAATATTTCTCTCACATTTTCCACCTTCTTCTTCGGATTTTGTAGCAGGCCGCCACCTCATCATCACCGTCTTCTCTCTCCATCGGCGAACTCATCTCCGGCAAGCAACTCACCTCTCACGTGTTTTTCGGCCAACGATCAGGTATATATATATATATATATAATTTTTTTTTTAAGTATATATTGATAGTTTTTAATTATCTCTGCATTAATGCATATGTTCAAATTTTGTATATGTATATAAAATTGATTCTTGTAGTGTATGGGTTTATAGAATATTGTATATGTATATGTTCAATTTTTTTTTTGTTAGCTAATTAACTTATTAATTTGGTTGAACTATATATTATTTTTAGTGTCCTATGTTTGTGCGTAGGAATGTAGGATTGTTCAATATGAGCATACATGCAAAATATTTATATCTACATTTTTAGGTAAGTAGTTTGAAATTAGCTAAATTTTTTTATTTTGTGTATGTTTTACAAACCTAGCTATTATATAAATGATCATTTATATAATAAATAAAAAATAGAAAATAGATTTATATAAATCATTTATATAAATGATTACAAAAATAATAATAATAAATATAGAATGCTAAAAAAAAAATAAATAAATAAAAAATAAAAAACATACCTAGGTAGTTAGATGAATTTTATTTAGGGTCCCCATATGAAGTTCAAATTATGTAACTTTATTTTTTAAAAAAAAGATTGCGACAAAAAATAACTTAAATTTATTTTATTTAGGGCCCCCTAACAAATTACAACCTTTTCAATTTGTTTAATATAATTTGGTTTAGGTTTTGCAACTTTATATTAGAGTACATGTTATTAAATAAACAACGAACGTAGATCTTTTTCTTAAGTACGATACCTATAACAAATGGTTTTAATTTTGTATTATAATGTGGTTTAAGGTTTGGAAATTTACTTCAGGTAAATTTTAAGCAAAAAAACAAAAAAAAAAAAAAAAAAGGAAAGAAAAGAATAACAAAAAAGTAATGAACCTAGTTTTACTTATTCACCGTTAGGGTCCCCCTGGGCCATAGTAATGCATTTATGTTTAAGTTTAGCGTAATTCTTAAATATTTATGTTTCTAATGTACGTAGTAACACTATGGATAAGAGTTGGATGAAGAAGTCTAGGGATACAAAGGAATACAGAGGTAGATGTAGAGTGTTTGTGGACTTCGCAGTTAGGAATTGTGACACCCCAGACAAACTTATTGTATGCCCTTGTACAACGTGTCGCTGTAATAGGAGACACCCCCCAGGTTTGGTATACGACCACTTGACAGGGGGAAAGGAATGTGGCCCCAATACACATACTGGATTTATCATGGCGAGAGGCCTGTTAGAGCTCCCGTTGATGGCTCAAATTCATCACGTCCGGCAACAGTTGCTGGTGCAATCACTGAATAGGGTGGAAATATGCACGCCATGTTGCGTGATGCATTTGGCATGCACGAAGTTAGAGATGAAAATAGTGAGCCTCGGGTTGAGGTGCATGCAGAGGAAGAAGACATTGTGCATGACAAAGCCGATGGAGGTAACGTACAAAAGTACGAGGAATTGTTTAAAATGGCAGACAAACCGCTTCATGATAAGACCAAACATAGCAAGCTGAGTGCTACTGTACATCTGTACAATTTGAAGTGTGTGGGTGGAGTTAGTAACACGATATTCTCGTGTTTCTTCGAGCTAATCAATCAGTTGCTGCCTGCAGATGATGGAGTTCTGCCAGTTAATACATATGAGGCGAAACGGTTTCTAAGGGACATGGGACTCGGGTATGAGAAGATTTTGGCTTGTCGTAATGATTGTATGTTGTTCTGGGAGGTTAATAAGGACTTAGATTCATGTGTTAAATGTGGGAAATCTAAGTGGAAAGACGAAATTCATTTGGACGAGGATGGCCACCCTATATCGTCGAGTAAGAGACGTCCGGTCAAGGTTTTGTGGTGGTTTCCCATCATACCACGACTACAGAGGCTTTTTATGTCAGAGCATACTGCACCCTATATGAGGTGGCATGCAGAAGGCCGCACTAAGGACGGTGTATTGAGGCATCCAGCCGACGGCGAAGCATGGAAGTCATTCGACAGTTTATATCCGGAGTTTTCAACGAACAGTAGGAACTTAAGACTTGGCCTAACCTCAGATGGATTTAATCCTTTTGGGAACATGAGAACATCCTACAATACTTGGCCTGTAATGCTTGTACCGTACAACTTGCCTCCTTGGGTGTGCATGAAACAAACGTCTTTCATATTATCCCTGATTATTCCATGCCCAAGTTCACCTGGAATGGATATAGATGTCTACATGCAACCGTTAATTGAGGAATTGCAGCAACTATGGAGTGTGAGGGTACAGACATTTGATGTCTCCCTGAAAAAGAATTTCATGCTCCGAGTGTAGCTAATGTGAACAATTAATGACTTTTCGGCATACGCGGACTTGTCTGGGTGGCCTACAAGGGGTGGAAAGGCATACCCTTACTGTATGCATGCAACAAGGTCTAGACGGTTAAAACACGGAAGTAAGTTTTGCTTTATAGGGCATAGGCGATACTTGTCCATGGATCATCCGTGGAGGCAGAATAAAAGTACATTTGATGGTAACCAAGAACTAGAATGTGCCCCCGATGTGCCAAATTGAGATGAAATCCTAAAACAGTTAGAAGGAATGGTATTTGGGAATGAGAGCCCCGGTAAGTCAGTTAACATTGATAATTCACATGCAAAGAGGAAGATGACTGATAATATATTGTAGAAGAAGAAAAGTATTTTCTTTCATTTGCCGTACTGGAAGGATAATTTATTACGGCACAACCTTGATGTCATGCACAAAGAGAAAAATGTGATGGACAATATAATTGGCACAATACACGACATTAAGGGGAAAACGAAGGACAACCTTCAAGCCCGTAAAGACTTGCAAGAAATGGATTTGAAACCAGCACTTCATCCTTTCACAGGTGATGATGGGAGAATCTATATGTTTCATGCTTGCCACACGATGTTGAAAGAGGATAAAACTAGTTTCCTAAAAGTGCTTCAAAATATAAGGGTGCCAGACGGATATGTCTTGAACATTTTCCGATGTGTAAAACTTAAGGACCGGACGATATCGGGTTTGAAGAGTCATGACAGTCACGTATTGATGCAACAGCTTCACCCAATTGCATTGCGTGGATCACTACCCGGTAACGTGATCAGACCACTGGTTGAGATGTCTGCATTCTTCAGGGGCATATGTTCAACGGCATTGACCTAAGAGGATATAGCCCGACTTAAGCCTGACATCTATATCACTCTGTACAAGATGAAACAGATATTCCTCCCCAGTTTTTTCACCAGCATGGATCTTGTGGTGGTGCATCTTGTCCGTGAATGCCGACTCGGTGGACCGGTACAGTATAGGTGGATGTATCCGACAGAGAGGTAACATTTCCCGTAAAAAATTAAAACTAAAATTTTGTTGCCATTTATTTATTTAAAAATAATTATTAGATGTAATAATTGACTAGTTTTGATATGTACGAGCCTCGGGGGGTTCAACTTTAGTGTGCGCAATAAAGCGGCTCCTGAGGGCTGCATTGTAGAGGGCTACATAGCAACCGAGTTGGTGACGTTCTGTGAGATGTATTTAAAGAACGCATCGACATTTCACAATAGGCCACAATGAAACCCGGATGGGCCTAAAGGGGCTGGAACCCGAGTCGTCCTCGACCGACTCACGTTGAGACAGATTCACCTTTACATTCTGTTTAACTCAAATGACTTCCTCCAATTGCGGACTTGAGTATTGTGTAATGAAGATATGCGTGCTCATATCCTGCAACAGTGTTAGTTGTGAATTAAATTTAATTGATTTTCTTTCAAAATGTAGGATGCACAAGGATTCGATAAGACAAATCGTAAACAGGGGGCGAACGACGAACGATCAGTTGGAAACCCAACATTTTGAGCAATTTTGCAATTGGTACCGTGACTACATAAGACTAATGTCATGCACACATTGTAAATTTCATAATGTTTCCTCATTGCACTAACTACACTTCGTCATTGTATATGACTTGTGGGTCGATTGTTCAGATGATCAACGCAAGAAGGATATGGGTGACAAACTAGTAATGCATTGTAGAGGGTCGATGGTCTCAGCAATCCAATATAACAGATATGTGGTCAACGGAAAGTTCTTTCGCACTGTCGCACATGAAGTGGAAAAGAGGTTTTAGAATAGTGGCGTGTGCGTGCCGACTGTTGATGGCAAAACATACTACGGGAAGGTAACTCAAATACTTGAGGTAGAGTATGACGACAGAACAAAGTATGTTATGTTCAAGTGTGATTGGGTGTACATCACAAGGGACAGGGAATACAAGGTGGACGAGTATGACATAGTGCTTGTCAACTTCAAAAACCTTGTCCATAAGGGGGAGTTGATTAGTGATGAGCCGTATGTACTAGTTTCCCAAGTGGAACAAGTTTTTTACGTTGAAGATGAAAGGAACCTAGATTGGGCTTGTGCGGTGAGAACTAAACCTAGAAACGTATACAACATTGGTCAGGGTCAAGCGCCTGATAATGATCATGCAAACTTTCACGAGAGTGAGCCACTAACTTTAAACAATAATCAGTTGTACGATCCGCATGATGACATCCAATATGTCCTACCCGGCTTCGCACCAATCAAGGCGTATGTCATTCCATATGAATTAAATATTTTACATTTATTGGTTTGTTATTATTTATTTGTGCATTGATTGGCAATTTTTCGTCATATAAGCGGTAAATATTTTTTACACTATACACATAACTAATTGGGTGTGTGCTGTATTTCGCAGGTTGATATGAGTACTCGGGGGAAGTCAAGAGGACGAATGGGAGCTTCTTCTGGGTCAAGATCGCACCATGGCCTCACCGATAGTGAGTCACAAGAAGCTGCTATGCTACTCCAGCAGCAATCAGGGAATCAGAGGGCATAATCTTCTAGGTTGAGATTGCGTCATGGCCTTACGGACAGTGAGTCACAGGAAGCTGCTATACTTCTCTAGCAGCAATCAGGGTATCGACCCATACTTCCAGAGCATGTGGAAGGGTAGATACCTGTGAGAGACGATTATGTCTTCGACATTCCCAGCACTTCGGCTGAGATAGTCCAAATACTCGCGAAGTAATCCCGTCCGACAGGCATTACCCAGTTTGGATATTGATATGAGCCTAGTCCTCGCAACCCTGAGGCCTCCATGCGTTTGCCATCCCCGCCACCCACATTGACCCATAGGGGTATATTGCCGAACGGCTTTTTCGATCGGCAGCCACACAGCGGCGCACCTGTGGATGATAGTGAGACACAGGCCACTAAAGACATGGATGATGGCACAGGTGACGCGCACAATGAGCAGCACGATGACCCTGCTTGTCCAGTATTGGCTATTGACCAGATTCGCATGATAGGTATGTATGTATGCTATTCCAAACCATAAATATGTACATATTTGCGCATGATGGTAGATGTAGTTAATTAGTACATAAATTCAAATAATATATGTTTAACCATTTGTGTGTTAATATATACTTCTTCATTGCAGATAGCAAGGGTAACTTTGAAGTATTGACCATAAATGACTCGCACAAGTTGTGGGACATTCTGGATGGGAAAAGGGTCGTCATGGAGTATAATGGCGCTTGGCAGCCTGTAGGACAAAGCGGCAAAAAATTTAGACGGATGATGGGCAAGACTTGCAAGACCGGGTCTTTTATCAGGCTATCCGACAACTGGAAGGATGTACCAGAATAATGCAAGGAGGATTTATTTGAGTCAATGATGGTAAGTGTAGATTAGATGTTCTTAATTTATGATATGTAGCAGTTGCATATTAAATTTATTTTATACAACAAGCGCTTTAATACCCTAGTTTTTAATTGATGCAGCATTACTTCTACATCATGCTTAGGTTGGATATGACGGAAATTAAAAAAGACGCTTTCAGAGACATGGGCAAAAAGCAGAAGCTTTTGAGGCACAAGTTAAGGAAAAAGCTCATGAGTCAGAGCGACGACACTCCTGCGATAGTGGCAGGAAGGATGGGCCAGACTATTTCAAAGTATAACCCCGCAGACGTGGAAATATTATTGGTGAAATGGTGTGATCTCGCTTATCAAGTAGGTCACTTCAAACTATTTGTGTTTCGTTAATTGTAATTGTTCGATGGCTTAGCTATTAATAACGTCTACATGTTGTGTTCGTAGGCTTATTGTGCGCATATGAAAGACATACGAGCACAGAATCAAACACCACACTACACCGGCTCGAAGAGCTATGCAAGGGTGGCACATGAGGACGTACTACTCTAACTTACCATAACTATATGTATATGTCATATTTTGCGTAGTATATATACGAACATTTCATTAGTGGTTTGAACTAATTGCAGGTAATTACTTCGGGCATGGCTCCTACGCTAGCGAAGGCTTATATCAAGACCCATACAAAGAAAGATGGTAGCTGCCCAAATCCGGTGGCCGCAATGAGAATTGTAAGTGGCAGACACCTTGTCATAAATTTTTATTTATGTATTAACTTATTGAGTCTTAACAATTATATATATAACAATGCTCATGTACAGGCATGGATGGAGGAGTTATTGGAAAATGACCCTGCGGAACAGGTAGATGGGCCCCAGGGGACGATTAGGTGGACACCGAATGACTCTTATGCTCAGGCGCACGACAATAAGCCTGAGTATGCAGGTCGTGTTCGAGGGGTCAATAAGAATATTCTGCCTACACGCGGCACCATCCACTCATACTATACACCGTCCTAAGCACGATTGTAGAACCGTGGCGGGACGATGGTCTCGTGTGAAGAACTTGAAAGAGCCATTGAAGCTGAGAGGAAGAAGCACAGGGAGCAAATGGATGTGAGGCTGGCACAGTAGAGTGAGGAGATTACTGCAGCGGTGACCGCACGAGTGACTCAGTAGATGGCTGCTCAAATGGCGACCTATGAGGCGCGGATTCGCAGCCTTGAGGGGTCGAGACGTATGGAGTCCGAGCCGGAGGTGACGACTATCAGGAATCTGCAAGATGCAGAATCCCCAGCCCGAGTGATTGTGAGATCCTCAGTTGATAGCCGATCAGGTAATAATATATTCTTATTGTTTCTATTTGAGTAACTCGATTATCTTACGAGATGAATATCATTTTAAGGGCTAGTAATTTTGTTTGGTAAATAAACTTTTTTCGTATCTAACACAATTGTATTATTGCAACGTAATATGTATAGATGACGTAACAGTAGAAGCTAAGGACGACGATCACAATGAAATCCTACACCAGACGCCGGCTGACAAAAGTCTCGTTTGTCAAGACATTATCCCCGTCGTTCAGGCACCCCGTGAGTATATATATAATCGAGTAGCATATATATATATAAACTCAAAATAATCTATTTTGTTGTTCCTGGTTGGTTTGGTTGTGATTGGAGCTTTGCATAGTTAATTTTACCATATTTGTTGAAGCCGCCTCATTAAATAAATGTATATGTAGATGTATATGTGTTTATGTATGTCGTGCAAATATGTATATGCATAGGTTGTGCAAATATGTATGTCGAGGTTGTTTATGTGACAATTATTCGATTGTTTTCTTACTTACTTGGACATTGCTCATCTATTAGGAGTTGATAATATTATATCACAAACGTCAATTAGCTGATTGATTGTTTGTTTTATCATTTGCAGTTAGTGCGGAGAAGTCAGGAGATAATGGTCATGATGATGTTCACTCGGCTTTGGTCCGAGTAGTGTTTGTTTAAGGCTTCTGTTTTTTGTATTTGTGTATAACATTAGTTGTAATGTAGTTTACTATTTCCTACGTTGATGTGTATATATATATTTAGAGTTGGATTATTTGTGGTAGTTGGATTGTGGTTATATATAGTTGAATTGATAGATTATTCTTAGGGAAAAATATAAAAAAGCCCCCCAAACTACCAGCCGTTTTCGATTTAGCCCCCTGATGTTCCAAAAGTGATAAAATAGCCCCCCAAACTATCAAACTTTTGCATTTTGGCAACTCCGTTAGTCAAAACCGTTAGTCTGGACGAAAACTGCAAAACGACGTCGTTTTATTAGGGTAAGTTACGAAAATGCCCTTGTATAATTTTTTTTTTTTTTTTGGTTAAAGTAGGAGCAAAACGGTGCCGTTTTTGCTAAGGGGAATAGTTGTATATATTCTTTCAATCTTCATCGTCTCCTTCACGCAGCCCTGATCCTCTCCTTCACGCAACCCCTCGCATGGTGCTGCCCGATCGTCGCCTTCCTTTCACGCAGCCCCCCACACGGTGCCATCTACCCGATCGTCGCCTTCACGCAGCCCCCGCACGCTCAGATGGTTGTCGTCACTTTCAGGGGTATCCAGTTGGACATGGAGTGAGAATTGGTTCGCGATTAGAGGGAAACGTTGTGAGGAAAGCAATATTATTATGGATGATATTGAAAGTGACGCCGATATAATTTGTGGGTCAGCCATAGATTCCATTGTTAACGGTGTGGAAGAGCTGGAGAGCACAGTTGGTGGAGAGGGGTTGTTGAATTTTTCAAGTTACAATGTAAATAGTAGCTGTGAGAATTTATTAGGTTTGTGTAAATGTAGGAAAAGTAGTGTAGCTTTGAGCAATTTTAGTTTTGAGAGGGACATAGACAAGTTGTTTCTTCCTTCAATTTCAAGTTTTTAAAGTTCATAAACCAATCATCTCTCTCTCTCTCTCTCTCTCTCTCTCTCACGCACCGACACAGATACGCACTAGTTTTTAAAGTTCATAAACAAATCATCCCGATCGGGCAGACGGCACCGTGCAGGGGCTACGTGAAGGAGAGGATCAGGGTAGCGTGAAGGAGACGATGAAGATTGAAAGAATATATACAACTATTACCCTAAGCAAAAACGGCGCCGTTTTGCTCCTGCTTTAAAAAAAAAAAAAAAAAAAAAAAAAAAAAAAAAAAAAAAAATCATACAAGGGCATTTTCGTAACTTACCCTAATAAAACGACGTTGTTTTGCAGTTTCCGTCCAGACTAACGATTTTGACTAACGGAGTGGCCAAAATGCAAAAGTTTGGTAGTTTTGGGGGCTATTTTATCACTTTTGAAACATCAAGGGGCTAAATCGAAAACGGCTGGTAATTTAGGAGGCTTTTTTATATTTTTCCATTATTCTTATTATATATTTGATGTTGGATTGATAGATTATTGGATTTTGGATTAGATTATTGGATTGTCATTATATGTAACTCGTATATCAGGTGCCGAGCGGAGAAAATTCTAGTATAACGAACGGAGAAAATTGAAAAAAAAAAAAAAAAAAAAAAAATTCCCTGTCAACTTTTGTAACATGTCATATTGACACGTTACCACCCTTAATAACGTGTCAGATTCTGACACGTTAACATTTGGTCATGTGTCAGATTCTGACACATTATAATTACGTCCAATTTCATAACCCGTTAAACACGTTACCATAGACATGTTGCTACACTTTAGTAACATTTTAACACCATATACACGTTACTAATGGTCTGTGACCAAAAAAATTGATTCTTGTAAGCATAAGCAATTACAAAGGAAGAAACCTATTTGAACTATACATGCATAAGGTGTTCTAAGTAATTACAATGACTTTAATTACAAGCTAGAAACTAGAGATTGAAAACAGAATGTTATCTAATATTAATAACTTGAAGGTTTTCTACTTCAATCGTAGAATGAGAAGTTGGTTTGAATCCAACTTCTCTTTCTTTGCACTTTATCTTGGATAAGTGTTCTACAGCTTCACTGCTTCTCCTCATGTCTCGATCTGTAGTAGTAGAATTCTTCTCAGCTTCATCTTCATCAATTAGAATAGCATCTCCATCAATTGCAGCAGCAGCAGCCTTCTTCTTCACGGTTGCCACTTAACTAACAGGAGGAGCTTCAGCTGCTACAGTAGGACTCCTCACGGCTGCCACTTCACTAGGAGCATGAGCTTCAGTTGCAGTATGGTTAGAAGAATGCAAATATTTATATGTGCAGAGCAGTGTCTTTTTTGTTGTTGTCATATTCCTGGAGTTGTTGAATTTGTAGATTTTTAGAAACCACATTACCTTAATTTAAGTAAATACACAGCTAGCTAGATCCCAAGTTGCAATCATCATCATCATCACCATCACAACGGCTCATAGATGGTTGAATCCGTTCAATCTTGTTGCGTTCATCCTCTTCGGTTAAACATTCTGAATTTTCACTTTCTTCATCAAGTTCGTCCTCTTCAATTGAACATTTTAAAATTTCACTTTCTTCATTGAGTTCATCCTCTTTGATTGAACACACTGAATTTTCACTTTCTTGATAGGATTCATCTTCTGCCGATAAACTTCCCAAGAAATAATCACTTCATTCATTGAGCTATTTCAAAATATTAAGTAAATCTTAAATGGTTCTTTGGCAGTTAATAGAAGATTCTCTCGCATGAATGCATAGAAGGTGGTGACTCAATATTAACATATGAAGAAAAGGTGACAACAGGGTGACAAGTAAGAGGAAACCTTCATGCAATGCGTGAATCTAGAACTACTGATTTTTCGTCTTGATCAGGTTGCATGTCAAATACAGAAAAAGAACCTACTTGACCATATTTTCTTTTCTCACTAAAGATGAGAGAATGTTGAAACAAGAAGAGCAAGTTTGACCAGATTTTCAGATGAGAAATCTCACACTAAGCAAGATTTTAGATATCCCCCAACATTCTTATCAATCTCCAAAACATATCTATATGTGTACACATGCACAAATATATTTATGCATGTATATGCCTTGAAATTCCACTGGACATGAAAAAAAAAAAAAAAAAAACAAAAAACGAATAGCAAGTTTGACCAGATTTTCAAATGATACAATCAAGATACAATAAGCAAGGGGAACAAACCTGATGAGAAATCTCACACTAAGCGAGATTTTAGATATCCCCCAAGATTCTGTTGCTCGGAGGAGGAATCTAAAACTTTCTCCTCGATTTTATGGACCATTTCAGGTGGAAAGAAAGGTGGGAACTGTAGCATATCACCTGAGCCTTCCAACGGGTTCTCTCATCCACCCTTATTTCATGTTTCACAATTAAAGCTGAAATTGGGGAGATCCATCCTTCCAATCACACATCTACCTCCAGTGGATGGTGAAGGAGTCATCCAACCTGAGCCAGAAGAAATCTTGAGCAAACGCTCAAGAAAGATCCACAACTGAGCAGTAATGGAGCTTGCTTATAGTGCGTTGGCAGGGTCAACTGCCAGAAGAAGCTTCGTGGGAACCCTTTCATACTCTCAAGAACACTTATCCACACCTTGTGGGCAAGGTAGGTATTTGTTACAAGGCTGAAGGAGAGAAGAAGAAAGAATAAAACCGTGTAGAAGATGAAGTGGAAGAAAGTGGCATTGAGCTGAAAAGCATGGACACGTGGCTTTATTGTAGTGAAAGAAGGTTTGTTAGTCAGTTGAGGAACTGACGCGTGGATTCCAGTTAGGTGCAACTGAAGCAACTTTCATAATTAGAAGGTCAAACACGTGTGCAAATATAAACTGTTTAGTTAGTTGCAACTTGTTTGGGTTTTAATACTCTGCACAGCAGGCCTATTGTATCTGGGTCCAGTGGTATAAAAGCCCACTTCTGTTTTCATTTCTAGCATTCAAGCTTTCCAACAAGAGTTTTGTAATAACTAGCTTAGCAATATAGCAATCTGTTTAGTTAGTGTTTCAGTTGTAAAAGAAGTGTTTACAAACTTAGCTTGAATTCCAGATTCTATACCAATTTTCTCATCATTTTCCACTCTTCCCAGTAGTTTTTACTCTTTAAACCTTTGAGAAGTAAACCATGTGTTGCACTCTTTTACTTCTACATTAACAACCATAATTATAACTAGGGTTGTAAACGAGTCAAGCTTGGACGAGCCAGGATTGCTCAAGCTCTCGTGAAAATAGTAAACGAGCTCAAGCTCAGCTCGAGCTTGTGATGGGTTTGAAATCACCTGCTTGACTTGGCTTGCCAAGAATAATTCTTTGTGCGAGCTCGACTCTTAGGTGAGCCGAGCCCCTTATCGGGTACCCGACTCGCAACGTACAAAATATTTTTTAAAAAAATATTAATAAATTTAATTTAATAAAAATAATGGATAAAAAAATTTAAAAATATATTCATAGAACTTATTTTAACCAAATTCTCTAAAACCACATAACAACTTACAACTTGCAAGACAAACATTTACAATTACAACTCCAAAATTTTCGAAAAACAATTACATATCGATATCAAATATGAAATAGTATTACAAAAAAACCTAATGAATATTTGCAATATCATTATGATATATTGATATGCAATTACAAATCAAATTAAAAAAAAAAAAAAAAAAAAAAAAAACCTATAATCACTTTACATTTTGCAAATGAAATACTGACAATCTTTAATAAACAAGTGAATACAACAAATAAAAAGTTCTATTTGCAAATGAAATCTTGAAATCCATAAGACAAGCAGGGGCTGAACAGCAAACATTGGCACTGGCTGGCAGAGTTGCAGAAGGTAATGCTTCCAAGTTCCAAATTCTAGCAAAATGTTGTACCACTTTTTTTTTTTTTTTTTTTTTCTGAAACCTGTATACATCCACTATACTTAGAAACCTGTACCAAAAGCAAGCAAAGATTACAGACAAATTCATTAGTGACCAAAGTTTGGAAAAAGGGGTTTTTGAAATATCACATTCAGTGTCTAGCTAATGTAAAGAAGGATTTCTAACTACTATATAGCCCTTGAATTAGTTCACTGGAAACCTTTGCAAAATCATGTCATGCTCTGTTTATATATATATATATATATATACCAAAGTAAATATATTTCTTACTAGCACTTGCTTAAATTCTTACTTGAAAACAAAGTATTATGACTTGACAAGGATGATGAGGAACAATTCCAAACAAGTATATGACTTGACCCGTCCATCATATCATTTTGGGTATATCTTGTGAGCCAATTTAATAGTTCAATCCAAGCCTTATAAGGTCAACCAAGACATATGCTGTGTAGATAAATCATTCACAAGGGAAAAAGGTAGCAGCATCATACCTAAGAAAAGAAAATAAAAATTTAGATTAATTACTAGCAAGTCATTTACCATAGAATATGATCATTATCACAAATAATACAGGAAGCATCAAGAAATATAGATCGCTATAAATGAAAGACAAGAAACACTAACCATGCTCCATCCCTTCCAGATTTAGCTTCGAACTCAGCAACTGCATCAACATCATGTTGTGGCGTGTGAGGCGAGTGGAAGGTGAAAATATACATATACACTTTTTATTCATCTACTCTGCTCAGAAACCTGTACCACAAAGCAGGAAAAGATTACAGACAAATTCATTAATGACCAAATTTTTCTCCTGATTAATACTACAAGCACATAAAGGGAAGGAACCCTAGCAAAATCATTGAGGATACACAAACAAAGTCCTTCACGATCTTCCTGCTTTGAAGTTAAGCAAGAATCACTAAACACAATCAATAAATCACTTTATAAAATAAACATTTATAGATTTTTTTTTTTGATAAGTAAAGGACTATAAAGAATTATGATTACAAAGTAATGGCAAAGATGATACCTATACCCAGCTTGAACTATGAACGGCCGTCTAGATTTAAAATGTTGCAATTTCCCTATACGATTGGTATAAAGGAACAAGTTAGAGGGGGCTGCATTCCCAACAATTTGGTTCGATGGCTTCATAGTAGATCCGAGAAAATAGTTCACAGGGATAGATAAGTAAGCAGTACTGTGAAACCCAAGATTTATCAAACCAACAAGGCAGCAATTTGCAAATGAAAGAGAAACAATACATTTTCAAACCAGAATGTAATCAAAACCCAAAAATTTCAAACCAGCAAGGTAGCAACTAGCAAGGCAGGAAGTTTAGTAACTTCAGCATTTTCTTATTAACCTAAATACACACTAAAAAAAAGGTTTAATATATTTTTACTCCCTTGCATTAATTATTCAATGTAAAGAAACTTCATTTGATTAAAATGTCAAGGGAGGTACGATTTAATTACAAAATTTAATTTGCCATATCATTAAAAATGAATTAACCTCAAGTCCCCAACTCCAAGCCTTTATGTCTTCAAAAAAAATATAACACATAAATCAAATGATTGATATAGCAATAACAAATCAAAAAAAATTGACGTCTACATATTAATAATTAATCTAATAACTAAAAATCTAAACAATCATTGAATTAACCAAAACCCAAAATTTTCAAAATAGTAAGGCAACAATTCAGCAAGGCAACAAGGCAACAACTTCAGCAACTTAAATTTTTTTTCTAAATAACCTGAATACACACTAGTACTACAAATTTTCTAAATAACCTGAATACACACTTAAACTAAATAACACATTATTAATATTACATAACAATAACCATCAAAAGTGCAATAACAAATGAAATCCACAAAATATGTTGTTCAAGTTGTTCAAAAGACAATGGTCATATTAAAATATGCAGTTCAACAATCAGCATAGTAGTCCTATTACTTCAAACCAGCAATCTCCACTTCACATTCCCCCTAATTTTAGACAAATATAGAATTAAAAATAGGTAGTACTTTGTAAATGCAAAAGAAAGCAATAATCATTAATTAGGAAGTCATACATTACCTTAGACAACATAAAAACCTTTGGACCTTTAGTCTTAATGTCTTCAACACTTCGAGAAATGCATGGGTTAGTCTTCTTATTGATGTGGATACTAATTGGTCGAATCAATCGATGGTTAGAGCTATATTTAGGAAGGAAGAAGAAGATATGATTTGCAGCTTAGCTATTTGTCCAAGGCCACAGAATGATCGGTTGGTATGGGCGGGGTCTAAGAATGGTGAGTTTTCCGTTCGAAGTGCTTATCATTTTGCCAAAGGAATGGGGGAAGGTGTCACTAGCAGTAGCTCAAATGTGGAACTGGTTTCAAAAGCGTGGAGAAAAATCTGGAAAATAAGGAGTTCAAGGGTGGTGAAAACTTTTCTATGAAAGAGTTGTAATAATATATTAGCCACAAAGAATAATTTGTTTAAGAGGGGCATTACTCAAGATTCTTTATGTCCTATTTGTGAATTGGAAACTAAGACGGTGGGGCACTGTTTGTGGAGCTGTCCTTCTGCCCAAGAAGTATGGTTGGAATGTCCCCCAAGAATTCAGAAGTGTGCATGCGCTGATGATAATTTCTTGAACATTTTGCTTGAGCTGTATAATAAATTGACAGAATATGCACTACAGCTTCTTCTGATTATAGCCAGGTTGATATGGATGTGACGAATGATGTGGTTTTTGGTGGTGTATTGACGGCTCCACCAACTATTTTCAGAAGAGCACAGAATCAATGGGAGGCTATTAATACAGCGAAGCAAGCAACAAAGGAAATAGCCATTATTCCAAGAGAACCTGTAGTGGAAAAATGGATGCAACCTATAGAAGACTTCATAAAAGTCAATTGGCATGCTGCATTAACTAAAGATGGGAAAAAGGTGGGAATGGGTATATTGGCAAGGGACCATGAAGGGGTTGTTATGGCTGCCTTGTGTAGTTCCATGACAGCCACGCTTGATCCTACTACAACAGAGGCTCTAGTAGCATGGAAAATGGCTGAATTTTTTTCGAAGTTTGGTTTTAGCAAGGTTGAGGTAGAAGGGGATTCCCTTGAAGTTGTAAATGCTCTTCGTAAATCTGCTGAATATTGGGGAAGGTATGGGCATTTAGTGGATGATGCTAAATTTATTCTTAATCGCTCTTGTCAGTGGAAGGCTCTACATGTTAAACGCGAAGGAAATGAAGCTGCACATAGGTTGGCTAAATTTGCATTAAACTGTAATGAGGAGGTTATTTGGCGGTTTGAATGTCCTTTGTGCATTCATGCTATTGTAATTGCAGATAAACAGTTATTGGTTTAATATAAGTATTAAGTTTCACTTCAAAAAAAAAAAAAAAACTAAGAAGATAATTTTAATTACGTTTGTTTTGACTTTGGGATAATTTTAATTTCTGCCAACACCTCCCCAAAGAAGCTTCTAGTCTTTCTTTTTTTTTTTTTAATTTCCTCGCCAAAAATCATCTGTTGTATGTTTGTAGTGACAAAAGCATCTTTCTTTTCCTTTTGGGTCTAGCTAAATTATATATTGGCATTGTTAAGGTAATGATTAAGAGCATTCTCAATATAAGAGCCAAATGCTACTTTTATCTAAAATAACTTTTCAAATGTTTAAAAAACCTTCTACATTGGATTAGCCAAAAAAAAAATATAAAATAGATATTTGACTGGAAGAGCTAAAAAAAAAACTAAATGTAGTTGCACTTTTCAAATGAGCCATTTTATTTTTTATTGTTTCTCTCACATGTTTTCTCTTTTTCCCAAAACGTTTCTCACTTTTAATAATATTTAAATGATATAGATAAAAATATAGCTAATCGGATGTAGAGGCATTTAAAAATTCATTAGCTAAACTAAATAAAAGTGAGTTTTGATGAGCCATTTTGCATTAAAATTTGGCTCCTCCATTGTGAATGCTCTAAATGAATAATTTTATCTCTTTTTATCAGCTTAAGTAGTTAGTATGAGTGGTAATTTAACCAGGTATAAGAGCATGACCACGTGTTGGATCTCACCTATTAAAAGAAGAGTAATATTGTGTTCATAACACCTCAATAATCACATAAAAACTAATTAAGACATGGTCAAATTATAGAACGCCCCTACTATGCAGTCAGACCTTAAAAGTGGTGTTTTGCAGCATCCAATCTCCTTGTAACACGTCATCCATTTAAAAAAAATGTAAAAAAATGAAATAAGAACACCCACACCAAATCAAAATGAGAAAGATTAAAAATAAAAAAATAAAATCGTATCGTCTCGCCTCAAACCCACACCCCACGATGTGTGGGTCTCACCTCAAACCCTTCTTCATCGCGGCCAAACCCAATCGGAAAACGCAAATCTAGCCTCAAAATTCGTTTTTAATGTCTCAAAATTCGATTCTAATGCTTCAAAACTAGTTTTGGATTAAAAACCAAAAGGGAAAATTACACTCTACCCCTCAAAGTTTGGGGTGATTTTCAATTTAACTTCTAATGTTTCAATTTTTGCAATCCACCCTCCTAAACTTGCCAAACTTTTGCAATTCAGCCATTCCATCAGTCAAAGCCGCTTTGATTGACGGAACAATGATCACTTATGGCCTTTTCGTACCCAAAATACCCCCATGCCTTCAGCCTTCAGCCTTCAGACACGCACAAACGCATGCCCTATCATGCACGGCCTATTCATATGGGAATACCTGCAAATCGCCGAAGACTTCCACATCGCTAATGGTGGTGAGGGAAGAGAGGTACCGGTCGGCTCTCAAAGAAGCTTCAGGGAGAATAGCGTACTACAAGACCTTGTCAGTGAGAAGCATGTTGGAGAGCTCTCTTCGTATCTACTTGCCAACCTTGTACATGATTTTTGGATTTTCTTTTCTTAATTTCTTCAGTTATTTCTCATCGTTTATTTGTTCATTTCCCCTCTTGATTGCTTCAATTCCTATCCAATTTTGGGTATAGACATGCTGTAAATATTTAGACACTCAAATTACAAATATTGTCTTCTTCTTGTTGAGCCCAGTATGAGGTCTGGACTACAAAGCTGGCTATGGGTATGGATGGGATAGAGAGAATTGGATATGGGTTTTTCGTGTTGGCAATGAAGGGTGGAGGCATAGTGAGTAAGCATGATGAGTCTGCCATTGACAAGGACAAGGCTGGTGTACGTGGTTGCAAAAGCCATTTCCAGAGAGAGAGAGAGAAAATGTCTTACCGTGCGTGTTTGGAAGGGATGGGGGCATTTTAGGGATAAAAAGGCCATAAGTGATCACGTGTGTTGCACGTGATCATTGTTTCGTCAGTCAAAGTGGCTTTCACTGACAAAATGGCCAAATTGCAAAAGTTTGGCAAGTTTGGAGGGTGGATTGCAAAAATTGAAACATTAGAGGTCGAATTGAAAATGGCCTCAAACTTTAGGGGGTAAATTGTAATTGTCCCAAACTAAAACATTAACCTTTAGAAATTTTTTCAAACTAAAGCCGGAGAATATTGTCACTCACGGTGCCAGAGACAGACCCAGCCAGAGCCGCAAGACCCACAGCATGGGTCTGGCATGGGTCTTGCCAGACCCACGGCAAGACCCACGACCAGATCCCTTCACCAGCGCTATTTTAGTGGCTGGGAAGACCCATTAGAAAAAACCCATCGGAAAAAAACCAAAAAAAAAAAAAAAAAAAAACTGATCAGAAATTATTTTGAACTCAAATGATCAGAAAAGACCAGACCCATCAAAAAAAAAAAAACCAAAGAAAAACGAGAGAAAAGTTACCCATGACTATTTCTTATTTTTCTGCCAGACCCACGCCATTTCTTCTCTCTTTTCTTCCTTCTCCTTCTTTCTCTCTTTCTTTCTTTCTCTTTTTTTTTTTTTCATCCGGTGTATTTGGTTGTAAGTTAAGTTTGTGGACTTAGCTTAGGTGGCAGTAGTTGATTGGGGGCTGCAAAAGTGGGGTTTTGCAGCCGAGGTGTGATATAGCCACAACTTAAACCCAATTTTGGCCCAACTTCTAGACCAAATTGCTCTTTCTCTCTCTAGTTTAAGGCTCTCTCAACTCCACATGCCCTTAAAAAAAAAAAAAAAAAAACTTAAGAGAAAAGTTGGGCCAAAGTTGGGTTTAAGTTGTGCCTTTATCATTTTTCTTTGCAGCCCGACCACATAGTAGGTTTTTCCCAAATAGGTGTAATACAGCCACAACTTAAACCCAACTTTGGCCGAACTTCTAGACTAAATTTCTCTCTCTCTCTCTCTAGTTTAAGGCTCTCTCTCTCTCTCTCCTCCACAGGCAGTTTTTTTTAAAAAAAAAAAAACTTAAGAGAAAAGTTGAGTTTAAGTTGTGCCTTTATCATCTTCCTTTCCAAAATTATAACATCTTACTAATCAACAATATTTGGGGGAGTCGAAATCCAAATTTTTTTGATTAAAATCTTATTGTCATTTCTAATTAACCATCCACATCCAACCAAAAATCAATCTTCATAGATATTTGCTTTTGAGGAGGATAGTCGCCCGCAAAATCGTTTTCTGAGAACCAATAATTTAGGACTGATCAATATTTCAAATCCCAGTAGTTTACCCAAGAGAAATCTTGACATGACCTTAATTAATTATCTAATGATATTGGCAGAGAAAAAGAGAGTGACAGCTTGACTTCAACGAGTGGGAGTTGTTTTTGAGTGTTATTTCTTAGGGTTAAATACTAAATACTCCCCTAGGGTTTCGTCGCTTTATTTTTCACTCTTTAGGGTTTGATTTTTATCACAGGAGGTTCTTGTGGTTTTGATAATAGACCAAATTAGTCATTCTGTCAGTTGACCGTTAGTTGACTTAACGGAAGTCCACGTGTACCAATCAAATGTTGACACGTGGCACCTACTTAAATTTTTTTAAAATTAAAAAAAAATGTATTTTTTTTTTAAAAAAAAAAAAAAAAAGACAAAAAAAGAAAAAAAAAATTAGGGGTGGCCCTTTGGCCATGGGGGTGGCCTGGCCACTCCCAGTGTGGCCGAAACCACCCCCACTGGTGGTTGGGGGTGGCTGAAACCACCCCTAGTAGGTACTAGGGGTGGCTCGGCCACCCCCATGGAGCCTAGGGGGTGGTCGAAACCACCCCCAACCACCATTGGGGGTGGTTTCGACCACCCCCTAGACTCCATGAGGGTGGTTTCGGCCACCCCCTAGACTCCATGGGGGTGGCTCTAGTACCCACTGGGGGTGGCCGAAACCACCCCCATCTGGCCGGATGGGGGTGGCTCAAATGGCCAAGGGGGTGGCTCGGCCACCCCTAATTTTTTTTCTTTTTTTTTCTTTTTTTTTTTCTTTTTTTTTTAAAAAAAATATATATATACATTTTTGTTTTTTTATTTTTATTTAAAAAAAAAAATTAAGTAGGTGCCACGTGTCAACATTTGATTGGTCCACGTGGACTTCTATTAAGTGAACTAACGGTCAACTAAGATAATGACTAATTTGGTCTATTATCAAAACTATAAGGACTTCCTGTAATAAAAATCAAATCCTAAGGGAGAAAAAATAAAACAACGAAACCCAGGAGTGTATGGAGTATTTAACCCTATTTCTTATTATCTTGTTGCGTTATTTCATCTGTTATATGATATCGTTTTATTGTACAATAAAATGATATCATATAATATCTATTATTAGCCTAATCATCCCAACCACCTAAAACTATTTGTGATCCTACTGGACTAGTAATTTCCATGCAACTTCACATACGCCAAATTACCTTAATTGGTGGACCCCGAATCCAACTAATATAAATTCACACGACTTTTCCTTCTACTTTCGTGGACAAGAGAGGGAGCATTAATGGTGAGTAACTTAATGCTCGCTTCTATCTCGCTTCCAAATTTAATTACCGAAAACACTTGAGCAAGAATAATATATCAATGGTCGGTTATTTGATGAATTACCTGCTTTTGTATCTTGAGAATTTGTAATTTTTTTTTTTTTTTTTAAATTGCAGGAGATCCTAATCCTAAACATAAGAAAGATGATATGAATTTCTTGTTCTTCTCAAAGGAAAAGAAAATAAACTAACAAGCAACTTAAATTCATCTCCTCGTATTGAAGCAATAGCCCAATGTTAGGATTTTACACGATTTCAACATGCCAGGTCAGTCCATTGGGTCGGTGTATTTGCATTTATGTGAGACAACAAATTCTTGACGGCATCTCTGATTTGAAACAAAAAAGCAATGCCCACATACTATATAGAAGCATATAACAATAGCCAAAAGCACATAACAAGATTGCAAAGGCCTTAAGAGACTTCCAAACGAGATAAGCTTGTAATCTCTTGAAGATCTTAATCTTTCTGGTTGCTCAACACTCAACAAGTTTCCAGATATTGTGGATTGTACGACATCTTTACGGTTTATTGATTTGACTAGGACTCATAAAAAAGTTGCCATTATCATATTTACGGTTTCTTATTTTCTTATTTTTTTCTTTTTTATTTTTTTGGCCTTGCCAACAAGCATGTGTGTATGTTTGTAGTGACAGAAGCATCTTTCTTTTCCTTTTGGGTCATGCTAAATTATATATTGGCATTGTTAACGTAATGATTAAATGAATAAATTTATCTTTTTTTATCAACTGAAGTTTTTGGTATAAATGGTAATTTAACGTGGTATAAAAGCATGTCCTGAGTTTGAGCACTGATTCCGCCAAATCACTCCGCATTTAAATTAAATATTATACTTGTTGGGTTTTACCTATTAAATTTACCTCTTCCTATCAGCATAAACATATGAGACAAATGATGATTTAATATAGTATCAAAGTCAGAGGTCCTCCAATTAAAAAAAAAAAAAAAAAAAAAAAAAAGTCAGAGGTCCTAATTTAGCAGTACTCATAAATTATAACATCTTACTACTAAACAATATTTGGGGGAGTCGAAATCCAAAAATTTTGGATTAAAATGCTATTGCCATTTCTAATTAACCATCCACATCCAACCAAAAATCAATCTTGATAGATATTTGCTTTTGAGGTGGATAGCTGCCCGCCAATCGTTTTCTGAGAACCAATAATTTAGGACTGATCAATATATCTAATCCCTGTAGTTTACCCGAGAGATGTCTTCACAGGACCTTAATTACCTCATGATATTGGCAGAGAGAGAGAGTAACAGCTTGACTTCAACAACCAGGAGTTGTATTTGCGTGTTATTTCTTATTATCTTGTTGCGTTATTTCTTATACTATTAGCCTAATCATCCCTACTAGCTAAAACTATTTGTGATCCTACTTCAAAAATATTTATGAATATTGACTCGTAATTTCCATGAAACTTCACATACGCCAAATTACCTTAATTGGTGGACCCCGAATCCAACTAAATTTACACGAAATTTCCTTCTACTTTCGTGGACAAGAGAGGGAGCATTAATGGTGAGTAACCTCGCCTTTTCACAACCCGGAAAGCCTTGCATATAACATTAATACCCAAAGCCCTTGTTAGAGAGAAACTGAATTATAGCACTACATTATTAAACAAGTCTCCGATCCATGGCGTCCACGAGTTCGTCTTCTTCCTTAACAACACCTCGATGGAGATACGATGTTTTCCTCAATTTCCACGGTGATGACACCCACATGAGTTTCACAGACCATTTGCATGCTGCTTTGAAATAAAAAGGCATTATCGTGTTTAGAGACGATGAAAAGCTCAGGGGAGGAAAATTTGTTTGGGAAGAGCACTTACAAGCAATACAAGAATCCATGTACGCGATCACCGTTATCTCTCTAAACTATGCTTCCTCTACATGGTGCCTCAATGAACTTTCCAAGATCGTCCAATGCATGAGAGACACGGGGCTCACAATTTTGCCAATTTTCTACCATGTGGATCCTTCCGACGTACGAAACCAGACAAGGACTTTTGCAGAAGCTTTTGCTAGGCATGAAGCCTCTTTGAGGAAAAAAAAAACGAAAGGTTGACATTGAGATGATACAAAAGTGGAGAACTGCTTTGAGAGAAGTGGGCAATATCTTTGGATGGCATGTACATGATAGGTAACATTTAATTAGTCTTTTTTCTTGCCTCACCAACAATCATTTGTGTATTTTTGTAGTGACATAAACATCCTTTCTTTTCTTTTTTTCGTTTTCTTATGGGTCTAGCTAAATCATACATTGGATTTAATTTGGCACCCTCATCATCATAAATTGCTTAGATTTTGTAGAATAAATAAGTACCACAAATATATCTATATGATGAAGTTAAAATTAACACAATAAAGAAATTCATAACCCAAAAAAAAAAAAAAAAATCAAACAGTACCCATAACAATTCAAGAATCACATCAAAACTGTGATATAAATGGTCAAATTACATCTTACTAATAAACAATATCATTGTCTCACAAATTTACACTTCGTGTAGAGTTGCTTTGATTAATAACAACAGTATGTAGTATATACATTTAATTTGCCTATTTGTGATATCTTTATCTTATTGTGATGATAATAGAGAAAAATGACTATGAAAAACTGAAAAAGGGAATGCAATGCACAAACAAATAAATTAACTGTGGAAACTAACCCTCTGAACTTTTATTAATTTTCCAATTAACTTATAAAGTTCAAAAACTCTGAATTTAATGTATCAAACTTCTAAATTTTTGCAATGTCACCCATCGTTAGGTTTTTTTCCATTAAAATCTTCACATATAGGTGTCAAAATTACCAAAATACCCCACATTTCTTTTTTTGGAAAAAAGAAAAATAAATTGAAAAGATTCGAACATTGTTCAAGATTTAATAGAATTTACAAAAATACTCATGCTTGAATTTTTGCAATTTTTTTTAATCAAAATAATGGGTATATTTTGGGAATTTTTACCTATTTAACTGAAAATACCTAACGAATTGGTGGTATTGCCAAAAAAATTAGAATTTTGATACATTAAATTAAGAGTTTTTGAATTTTTGGGGTAATTGCAAAAGTGGTTAAAGTTCAATGAGGTTAAGTGAAGTTTCCTTAATTAATAAAGATAAAATTATACACACTCTCAAACTATGAAAAAAAAAAAGAAAAAAAAAAAGGTTTTTATTTGATTGTACGAGGAACCAAGAAAATAAAACCATATTTATGGTGCTACATCATAAATTAAGAATTATAATTTATTTGTTGAATGAGGATAAGCATTGTACATGATTAAGCTTTTTGTCTCTCTATGGCTATATTGTCCTATCTTTTCTATAAGCCCGAATCAAAAGTTGTCGAAGATATTAGTGGAAGGATACTTAGTGGATTGGGTGGTAACTTCTCAAATGTTTCCAAGGTTCTTGTTGGAATAGAATCCCGAGTGGCGGAAATGATGAGCTTACTTAGTATTGGGTTGGATGATGTTCGCTTTTTAGGGATTTATGGGATGGGAGGAATTGGGAAGACAACTCTGTCAAAAGTTATTTATGAAAGAGTTTCTCGTCAATTTGAAGCACGTTGCTTCATTGCTAGTATTAGAGAAGAAACCAGAACTCATGGTTAGTTTATCTACAAAAGCAGCTTCTTTCGGAGATCCTCGTGGAAAGTGAAATTAATATATATATGGAATAACTATGGGGCAAGAAGAGTGATAGCGAACAGATTATGCAATAAAAAGGTTTTTATTGTTCTTGACGATGTGGATGGAGAAGAACAACTTGAAGCATTAGCAGAGAGCCATGATTGGTTTGGCTAAGGGAGTAGAATCATTATAACAAGTAGAGATCGTCATTTGCTTAACAAACTTATGCATAACACCTATGAGGTGAAGGAGTTGAATAATGCTGAAGCTTTACAACTCTTTAGTTGGAAAGCCTTCAAGAAACCCTATCCTAAAGAAAATTATGTGGAATTGTCTGAGGATGTGATGTATTACGCTCAAGGCCTTCCTTTAACTCTTGAAGTTTTTGGTTCCTTCTTATTTGGTAGACCAATGGCTGCATGGAAAAGTGCCAGGGATCTACTAAAAGAAAATCCTAACGCAAAAATTTTAGATAAACTCAAAATAAGTTTTGATGGATTGGAGAATTTGCAAAAAAAGTTGTTTCTAGATATTGCATGTTTCTTTACTGGAGCATATATAGATAGCATCATGAACAAACTAGAAAGTTTTGGTTACTATCTGAAAATCAATAACGAAGTTCTTGTTGACAAATCTCTTACAACCATCTCATGGGGAAGATTGCGGATGCATGATTTGTTACAAAAAATGGGTCAAAAAATAGTTCATTGTGAGTTTACTGAGGAGCCTGGTGGATGCATAGATTGTGGCGTTATGATGATGTCCTTCACGTATTGAAAAATAATACTGTAAGTGTATTATTCTAGACACATATATAGAGAATTATATTTTTCTTTACTAATTCCTCTAAGTATTTTTCATATATTCACACCACATTAATTTCATTTTTCTTGACTACTAGGGAACTAATGCTATTAAAGGCATTGTCTTGAAATTACCTTTGCAGAAACATGAGCGACTAAATGTTGAAGCATTCTCAAAGATGAAAAAAATTGAAAATGCTTGAGATTAGCAATGTCGTAGATCTTTTACCACGGCTTTCTAAAGCTCGTGATACTCTTGAATGGCATGGAGATCCTTTAAATTTTATGCTAAGCAATGAGTTATGCGTTATGAAATGGTGGGGATATCCTTTGGAATCCTTGCCGACCAGTTTCCAATTAGACAATCTTGTTGATCTCATAATGCATTATAGCTTCATAAAAAAACCGTGGGATGGAAGGAAGGTAAGATTTTGGCTTGCGCAAATGTATTTTATTCTTATTCTTATTCTTCCTTTTTTACTCTTCTTCATTTGATCTATTTTATATAACTATATTTATTGGTCAACTATAACAGAGTTTTAACAGATTAAAACATATTGACTTGAGCCAATCTCGAAACTTGATCGAGACACCAAACTTCGTGGGAGTCCCAAATCTGGGGAAACTAGCGCTTGTACATTGTACAAGTTTGTCTAAGGTCCACCCATCCATTGGATTTCTAAGGTGGCTTAAAGAATTGGACCTACGAGATTGCAAATGTCTTAAGAGACGCCCAGATGAAATCAGCTTGGAATCTCTCGAAGTTCTTTATCTTTCTGGTTGCTCAAGACTCAACAAGTTTCCAAATATTGTTGGTCATATGACATCTTTGTGGGAACTTTATTTGACAGGGACTGCTATAAAAAACTTACCATTATCATTTACGAGTTTGTCGTCTCTTGTATATCTCAATATATCTGATTGCTCAAGACATAAGAAGATCCCAAAGAACTTGAGTGGTATGGAATGTCTAGAAGTGCTTATGGCAAATGGGGCTGCTATAAGAAAATTACCATCCTTCATTGTATCTTTGAAGAAACTCAAAGTCTTAAATGTTGGGGGTAAGCGGGGCTCAGAGCCAATTATAAGTCTTTTGCTCCCAAATTCATTCTCATGTTTAAGCTCTTTAAGAGAACTAGATTTGAGTTATCGCCATATCTCTGATGGAGCAATTCCAAGTGATCTTAGTTGCTTATCTTCACTTTCTTATTTAAATTTGGGAAAAAATATAAAAAATCCTCCCAAACTACCAGTCGTTTTCGATTTAGCCCCCTAATGTTCCAAAAGTGATAAAGTAGCCCCCAAACTACCAAACTATTGCATTTTGGCCACTCCGTTAGTCAAAACCGTCAGTTTGGACAAAAACTGCAAAACGACGTCATTTTGTTTTTGGTAAGTTACTACAATGCCCTTTTATGAAAAAAAACAAATTTTGGAGAAAAATATAAAAAAGCCCCCCAAACTACCAGCCGTTTTTATTTTAGCCCCCTAATGTTCAGAAAGTGATAAAGTAGCCCCTCAACAAAACGACATCGTTTTGCAGTTTCCGTTCAAACTGACGGTTTTGACTAACGGAGTGGCCAAAATATAATCGTTTGGTAATTTAGGGAGCTACTTTATCACTTTTGAAACATTAGGTGGCTAAATCGAAAACGGCTGATAATTTGGAGGGCTTTTTTATATTTTTCCCTTAAATTTGTCTGGGAACAAATTTACGAGGATGCCTGATAGCGTCTGTCAACTTCCCAAACTTGGAATACTTTCCTTGGCATATTGTAGCAGGCTTCAATTGAGCTCAAATCTTAACAATTCTTTGTTCCCCAATTCATTCTCAGGTTTAAGCTCTTTACGAAAACTAAATCTGAGTTATTGCAATCTATTAGATGGAGCAATCCCCAATGATCTTAGTTGTTTATCCTCACTTCATTCGTTGAACCTAAGCAGGAACAAATTTACGAGAATAGCGGATAGTGTAGGTCAACTTTCTCATCTTTATGAACTTTTCTTGGATGATTGTAGTTGGCTTCAAGTATTGCCGAAGCTCCCACTGGGATCCAAATACTTGCGTGTAAAAAATTGTCCATCACTGGAGATGTTTTATAACCAAATAGAGATGTGGACTTCAAACGAAAAATTAAGGAGCATTGATTGCTCTTTTGTGGCCGCTTATATTGATTATGATGGCAAACCCTTCAAGATCCTCCATATGCATCCACGAAGCCCTTTATGGATTAACAGCAATGTGAGTCTCTTACTCTCCTTCTTTAACACACATGTATTATGTATAGTACTTTTGGCTGGTTTAACATCTTTCTCTTTTACAGAGCCAAAGTTTCTTTTATAGTACTATCGTAGCATGTGGCCCTGCGCTTGTGGGATATGGAATCCCAGAGTGGTTCAACCATAAAAGCAGGAATTCGTTTGGAAGAATTCAAATGCATACAGATTTGGGCTCAGATGAGTGGAAGGGTTATGCTCTTTTTATTGTTTATCAAGTTCACGAGCCTGACAGTTACCCCAAAAAGAGAAGAAAACTAAAAGTCAATGAGAATGGGAATTCGAATTCTACAACATTTGATGGCGGAAATCCTAATTTTCCCTACTTTGTTTGTCAATTTCAAGCCAATGAAGTTGATATTGGAAAACCCTTAGTCCTTTGTGTCCCTGGAGCCCCTTGTGTTGGGCCAAATGGATTTTGGGTGTATATACCGAGTGGTTCCGGAGAAGAGCGAGGAATAGTTTGGGTGGATGGGGCAACCTTGAGACTTCAATTACAACAGACAGCCTGAATGTTGAGCTAAAGAAGTGTGGGGCGCGTTTAGTACGTGATAAGCATGATGCATTTGAGTTCTACAAAATTCTGAACACCATTTCTCCACGTGGTTTGGATTTAGAAAGTAACGAGAATCTTTGTTTTCATTTGGACGATGGGTTGGTCTCATGGTGGATGGCCCTATTAAAGGAAATCTAATGTTGTAGCATGTGGGTCAATTGGGTCGCTTGCATGTTGGTCGAATCAATGCAATCCAATGAAGAGGTATAATTTCATCAATTGAGGATCAATCAGCGAACAATAGCGTGGATAGACAATCAGTGCAATAGGATTAATGCAAGCTCTACAGCTGAGAAAGAAAACAACGATGCTCTCTTTCTCACCCTTCCTCGTTTGCATGCCTGAATCACCTGCCTGTCACTCTGACACCCATGCCAACATCATCCTCTGCTCTCGCGTCACCACCAAAAGAAACTTTGGTGGCAATATTTGGTTTCATTACATTTTCCAGGTAATTTGGTTGCTATTGTCACCTACAGAAAGTGCTAGCAAAAGTAGAATAATGAAGAAGCCATATATGACTTTGATAAATTTGCATTATCATAATATTGGTTGTTTGTGCCAGAGATGTTTACATTGGCAGCTTCGGTGTTTGTAGTGGGTGTCATCATATATGCTTATAGGACCACTAAGTCTCCACACAGACAGGCTACTCTTTCCCACTTCTATTTTCATGCCATTTTTGGTTTGATTTCTCATCCATTTGTTTTTGTTTTGGAGCCAATTTGCTTCTCTCCTGTACAAAACACTTTGAAGACAAGGGATATTGTATCAATAAGTGACCAGAATTTTATGAAATTGTTGTATTAAATGTTGCAGGCTCGCTGGTGTGACTCTAGTGGTTCCAGTGATCAATTTTTGGTGGCCTTCTTTTCCTCCGAAACTGATGAATGGGGTCTACAAGAAACAACTAAACAGAGATCAATGGAAACTCTGGATTGGGCACTATGCCGGCCCCTGGACTAGAGTACTGGTGGATGACACAGAAGTGGTTCCCTTATTGTTCTATTTTGCAAAGACATCCTATTCTTTTTAACAAACGCGATGTAGAAACCATCCAGAAAATGTCACAAGTGTCAATGCCTGATGAGGTTCAGCTTCCCCTTTACTTGTTTAGTGATGGTTTATGGCCAGTTATGACAAAATCATGCGTTTTTGTGTATGCAGCATAAGGTAAGACAACAAGGGGTCTACGAATCCCTGCATAGAGACATAATAGTGCATTTTGGGAACTGGGAATTCGAGCCAATGGAGATTAAAAAATCCATACCCTAACAATGAGGCCTTTGTTCATCTCTGGCATGGACATGAAGATAAACTAGTGCCATTTGAAATGCAACAATATTTGGTGAAGAAGCTCCCCTGGATCAGGTACCATGAGGTTCCTGATGGAGGGCATCTAATGATTCATGAGAGTGGTTTGTGTGAGGCTATGTTCAGGGAACTCTTGCTTGGAGAAAAACCCTCTGTCTTATAGCCTGCTATTAAGAAATATGCTTGTATTGATATATATGTCATATGATATGGCCAATAAAATTCAAGTATAATGATTTCTTTATTTATTTTAGCTTAATAATTTTATGTCGTATATTCAACCTTATTTAGCAAATCATTAGGAGACCTATAACATGGGTTTGTTCTGTTAAAAAAAAAAAAAGAAAAAAGAAAAAAAAGAGTGGGTAGTTCCTTTAATCCCAAGGCTATTTTTCAGTATTCATTGGATGCTCTCTTGAGAACTAGGTGGAACAACAAGCACAGTAACTCGACTCACCAAGATGTGGTTTCGGGAGAACTAGAGTGCTCTTATAATTAATGAGTTTTTCAATATCTCGGAAGAGAAAGAGCTTTTTGTAATAATTCTTTTCAACCTCCCCCCCACCCCAAAAAAAATAAAAATAAAAAAACTATTTCTCAATAGGTAACAGTAATGAAGACCTTTTGGTTTTTTAAATGGGAAATTATATCTAAAATTCTTAGATAAACGCGCTTTTTTTAAAATTTCTTTGGTATTTTCTTTTTAGAAATTTAGTCCATGTGTCACTCGAAACTACTAGAAAACTCTCTACTGTCAATTTTTGTTAACTTTCGTTAGTCTACTCAAAACTTACCGTTTTATCTGATTAAAATATTATTTTTTTTATTAATTTAATTTAAAAAATTCAATCTTAAAAATAAAAAAATAAAAAAATAATAAAAAAAATAAAAAAAAAAAAATTTGAAGGGTGGCTAGGGGTGGCACCGCGCCACCCCTGGCCACCCCCCCAACCCCTATGGGGTGGCCGCAAGCCACCCCAGGGGTGGGCGAACCACCCCTGGGGTGGCTTGCGGCCACCCATGGGGTGGCTCGAGCCACCCCTTGGGTGGCTTGGGGTGGCTCGCGGCCACCCCTTTCCACCCATGGGGTGGCTTGGGGTGGCTTGCGGCCACCCCTTTCCACCCAAGGGGTGGCTCGCGGCCACCCCATGGGTGGATGGGTGGCCCGCAACCCCCAAGGGGGTGGGTCGCGGCCACCCCTTGGGGGTTTGGGGTGGCCCGCAGGCCACCCATCCACCCATGGGGTGGCCGCGAGCCACCCCTTGGGTGGAAAGGGGTGGCCGCGAGCCAAGGCCACCCCAAACCACCTGGGGGTGGCCGCAAGCCACCCCAGGGGTGGGCGAACCACCCCTGGGGTGGCTTACGGCCACCCTTCAAATTTTATTTTTTTTATTATTTTTTTTTTTTAAGATTGAATTTTTTAAATTAAATTAATAAAAAAAATAATATTTTAATCAGATAAAACGGTGAGTTTTGAGTAGACTAACGGAAGTTAACAAAAATTGACGGTAGAGAGTTTTCTAGTAGTTTCGAGTGACCCAGGGACTAAATTTCAAAAAAAAAAAACTCAGGGAGTTTTTAATAAAAGCGCGTTTACCTAAGGATTTTAGATATAATTTCCCTTTTTAAATTCTTCAATTGTAATAATTTCATTTCTTCTTACATTAAAAATATATCCAAGTTGTCTTTTGCCTTTGGACATAAACTATTATGAAACAACCATGGAAATAAACTATGTAATTAAAATTCAGGTCAACAAATTGTCATTTAATTGATCATCATTTTTTGAGGAGGCATGCTACACGTTATTCATTTTATCATTTTTTTTTCGCAAATCTAATATATTCACCATTGAATGTGTGGATTCATATAAGTTTCACATCAATTTAATAGTAAATTCACTCATTCATTATATGAAAATGGATGAAAGATGTGATAAAAAAGTGAAAAGCCTCGAGAAAAAAAAAAAAAAAAAAAAACCTGGCCATCCACTAGTCACTTAAGGAATTGAGTTTTTAAGTACGGTTATTTAACAATCCATAACAAAAAATAATATTAAAAAATTACAAATAATTCTCTATCCTTCAATAAAAAAGCTCAGCCAATGTGAAGTCGTTGGCGATTTTTGCAGTTGAAACTTCTCTGCAGAAAAGAAGCGTCTCTGCTTTCCTCAACACAATGCCGACCAACCACGCGAAAATTAATCTGAACACAACTTTCTTATATTCCTTAATTCTAACCTGCAAGTTATTTCCTCATGACTGCTTTTTCTCAGGGCCGAAAGCCAGGGAATCGCTTGAAGGAAATTGCAAGTGAGGTGGTAAATCTGGGGACTAAGTGTGATATCTCATTTTCTTATTATCTTCTTTGAAAAACGCTTGTATATCACACAATATGCGGAATTTACAGATATTAATCAATAAGCAATCAATCACTAAAATATGAAAAATTAGACACGAGGATTTTGGTGACAAAGAGGAAACTTTTTAGAAAACGTTCTAAAAGTAAAATCTCTCCGAGACAGCCAAACGCAGGAAATTACTATCAAAAGATTATCCAGAGATTACAGACACTATGAACACTTACAACCCTTTGGAAGACTTTGACTCTGTAAGATCGACAAGCCTACAACTCGTCTCCTTACTCATAATCTTATTCAACGCGATTCTCCTTTACCAGATTTTTCCGTTAAAAACTAACAAAATCCTCTATGATGAACAATTTGGCTCTCAACAAATATTTTCTCTCAGCACAGCCTCTCACGAAACCTAGCCACCAATTTCGTCCATCTCTCTCTTAAATGAGATGTATATATATCGCACGACAAAACCCTAGACATCGACACACTTAAAATCACGTTTTGTACGTAAAACTTACGGGGTGTCTGAACAGGTTAATGGGTTGTGGCCTTGCGGGGGACAAAAACTGAGTTTCTGTTTCTGTTGTCCGAACAGGCTACCTTGCTGTCCGTACAGCCTTGGCAGAGAGTGGAACACGATGCTTTCGAACTTGGAACTTTGTGTTTTTGAACTTCCGTTTGATCACCGAATTTAGCCAAACAAGAACTAAGATTCTTGTTTTTTTTTTTTTTTTTCGGTTATATGATATGGTTTTATTGTGTATCTACCGTTGGGAGGTGGGCCAACGGCCCAAAAGCCCAACTTCAACATGCTAGCTTTCAAGCCCAAGGCCCATTGAGCGATCCAGATTCAATGCCTAGCCATGGTTAATTAAATTGATAATTTTGTAATTGGAGATTGTCACCACCGGTCAGTTGGCGGTCACAAAAGACAAAAGACTAAGGATCAAGTCCTTGTCCATTTCTCATGTCGATCGCCAAGTATTTGTCCCTATCAGTTAAATGTCAGCAAGTGGAGCCTGATGCAATCAATTCATCACTTCTCGATCCATTAAACTTCAGGAAAATAATGCGTCACACCATACCAAGTCATGCTCGAGTTTCACACAGTCTTACACAAGGGGTGTGGGAAAAGGATCAAGATCCCCGACACTTCTTAGAAAATTGCCCATGGATTTTTTTTGAAATCCTAGCTATTGATTTCCATCCAACAACCACCAACTTGCCATGTGTCCCATCTAATATAAAATAATAAAATGAAAATTAAAAATAAATATAAAATAAAATAATAAAATTATTTATTCAAAAATACAATGGGGTGGTTCGGCCACCCCATTCTCTCCCTAGGGGGTGGCCGGCCACCCCAGCTCAGCCTAGGGAGTGGCCGATCCACCCCAGCTCAGCCTAGGGGGTGGCATCGGCCACTCCCTAGGGAACCCATAAATCAAACTTTATGAGTTTGGCCTTCGGGGGTGGCCAAACCACCACCCCCCCCCCCCCCCCAACCGGCTTTTGGGGGTGGCCGAAGCCACCCCCATGGAACTAGGGGTGGCCGAACCACCCCTTTTAGTGTAATTAATGAGTAGTTTGCCTGAGGAAATCTCAGCACTCAAACCAAACTACCACAGTTTGGTTTGCCGCATGGAAGCCGAGTCCATCTTTCAATACAAATTAAATGCATATAATTTTGAACATTTCAAAAATAAATAGAGGAAAATTTTTTTAATAAAAATGTGTTCCTATAGATATACACGGTTTAAAATGAAAAGTATAAAGAAAAAAATAGCTTTCTAAAAAAATGGGCTATATGGCCGATTTTTTTTTTTTTTTTTATATGACTTATATGGCCGATTATGAGTAGTTAATTAATGTAGTATGTTTTTAAATTCTAAATATTGTCTTTATATAGTTTTGGAAAGTAATAAATTCTGAGAAAATAATATCGTATATTAAATTTTTGAAATTAATGAAATCGCATATAAGGAAAATTATTGAAATATAATTAAATGTTCTTAATTAAGCTAATTTAATTACCAGTTCACTCTTAAAAAATCAGTTCTAAAATTATGCTTTAAAAAACTGGTTTAGCCTTTAAAAAACATTGGTTCACATCACATGCAATTTTAGACTACCTGTAAAGAATGATTTGGCTTATATATATATATATGATTACTCTGCTTTTTGACACGAAAACTTAAAACCGTGTTGAATGGGAAAGCCAGAAAACGTGACATTTCCTCCAACTTTCGTGGACATTTAAAAAAAAAAAAATGACTGGATGAACCCCAAAAGAAGCACATGTAAAAGTTCATTTTGTCATCAGTTAGATTTAGTTTCTGTAATTTAGAAATTGTGCAGAAAGGATTAGAAAATTTGAATAGAATTTTGTATTTTTGTGTGTCAAACTGTGTACAAAAAAGTTATATTTATAGTTAAAATAATGTCAGTTAAAATAGAAAATATAATTAAGTAATTAATGAATAATATTACAGAATAAAATCTACGTATACAAGAAAATATAAATCAGTCAAGCAAATACAAAAAATATAAAAATATATTACAGAATTGGGTTTTTTAGTACTGGAATTTGACAATTCATAATAAATACTAATAAAAAATATACAAATATTTCTCTCTCCTCTAATAAAAAAACTCACCCACTACGGAATCGTTGGCAATGAAGCATCTCTTTTCTGCAGAGAAAAGAAGCTTTCTTTGAGAAACGCAGACCAACTACACAAAAGCAATGTGAACACAACTTTCTTTTTATTCTTAATTGAAACCTCCAACTTTCCTCATGTTGATCGCTTTTTTACTACGCGGAAAGCCTTGCATATATATAACAAACGGATATCCAGAGCCTTTTTGTTAAGAGAAACTGATGAAGCCTATTCTCGAAATCTGCAAATTACTAATATTCCATTATTAAACAATCTTCTAAGTCTCCAATCCATGGCGTCCACGAGTACTCAGATTGTCTCTTCATCTTCTTCTTCAACACCTCCACAGAGATATGATGTTTTCCTAAGTTTCTACGGGAAAGACACTCGCAACAGTTTTACGGATCATTTATATGCTGCTTTGATTCAGAAAGGCATTCGCGTGTTTAGAGATGATGAAAAGCTCGAGCGAGGAAAATATGTTTGTGAAGAGCTCTTAAAAGCAATACAAGAATCTATGTACGCTATTCTTGTTATCTCTCCAAACTATGCTTTCTCTAGATGGTGCCTCATTGAACTTTCCAAAATTGTCGAATGCATGAGAGGCACAGGCAGAATTTTGCCCATTTTCTATCATGTGGATCCATCTCACGTACGAAACCAGACAGGAACTTTTGCAGAAGCTTTTGGTAGGCATGAAAAAGAACCCAAGGTTGATATTCATATGATGCAAAAGTGGAGA